>NW_024964710.1:0-31790 GCF_019238085.1 Lagopus leucura
TGTTGGAAATATCCAAGTAATTTTGTCAGGATGTTATCTCTGATAAAAGCAGAATTTATTCGCGATTGCAATGGCGGGCGTCCAGCAAGTAGGAGTGCGCCTAAGGATCATGACAGCCTTTATACCCTGCTTTCTCCCCCTTGACTCCCCCTCTTCCCTGTTTCCCCACTGCCTGGGTACTCCAGGTTTACAATCTTATCAGAAGGTTTACATTTGTTAATTATTAATTAATTTATTTGTTAATTAATTTGTTAATTACATGTTAATTTATTTGTTATCTGGTGTCAGTCCTGTCCTCCTGTAGTTTCCAAGATGTCTCAGTTCTCTTCTTGTCATATTGATATGGTGATTTTCTTTAAAGTCTTTGTTAAACAAAGAACATGGGGAGGGGGGGAAAGGGTGTTGATCTTGTGCAGGATATTGTTGCAATGTGTGTGACAAAATATACATGTGTACACCTATATACAGAGTGTGTGTTCCTGGGAAGGTTCATCTAGAGGATAAGTGATGTAAACTATCAGAGATCTTCCCCAGGTTAAGTAGAAGAACTCCCAAAAACAACTATGACAGCAGAGATCATGAAATAAAAATAATATTATGCAATTCTAATGCAGAAGCAACATTTGATTCCCATACCTTCTAGCACTCCAGCCCATGAGATACCTCCAAGTAGGTCCCAGAAATGTTTGAAGATGGCTCTCTGAAAGCCCAGGGCAGCAATCCTGTTTTTTGCCTTCTTACTCTCAAAGTTTCACCATCATATGGTCAATGCATCCCAAGCTGCCCCCAACCTTCACATCCCTAACAAGTCCATCCCTGTAGGAAAGAACAAAGTCCAGAAGCACCCATCACCCTGTCGGCTTCTCCACCACCTGCAGCAGAAAATTACTTTCAGCACATTGCAGGAACCGTCTGGGCCACGAGTGCCTGGCCATGCTGCTCACCTAACAGATATCCGGATGATTAAAGTCCCCCATGAGAACTCAGGATTGTGAGGCTACATGCAGCTGCTTGTAGAAGGCCTCATTGACTTCATTCTTCCACTCTAGTGACCTGCAGTACACCCCCACATTGATGTCACCATACTTGCCCACTCCTTAAATCTGACCCATAAGCTCTCCACACATTATTCACCCTCCCCCAGGTGGAGCTGGATGTGTTACAGTAATGAATGAAGTAATTAAGTCTTTCCCTAGTATGGTTTTGTTAGTTTATCTAGATTGAGTGGGCTTTTATCACCCACAGTTGAGCCTTCCCCATCCAGGGCCTCACACCTGACGTACAGAGGCACCTGGGAGGGTGGAGCAAGCAAGGAGGGTTTTTGTTTGCAGCTTTGAGCACAGATTTGCCTCCATCCCTCCTTTCCTTTGTGTTCTTGCCTCTAGCCTGACAAGACTTTTCCTTGTCCTGATGGGATGCAGACTGTTTTGTGCTTTGTGTTCTTGCCTCCAGCCTGACAAGACTTTTCCTTGTCCTGATGGGATGCAGACTGTTTTGTGCTTTGTGTTCTTTTCCTTTGAAATAATCTGTCTCTGCATGGGTGAACTGTGATTTCCCCACTCCTTCTGTTTGTCCCCCATTGCACTTTTTAACCCATATATTTCATCCTGTAGCTTTGCTTGAAGGCAGAGCAGGTCGTCTACCTGCTCAAACCCCACACTGCTATTCTGGCTGTTCTAACAGCTGTGACCCACCATCTTCTTGCCCCTTACAAAGCATTCTCTTTTCACCATGCATTAGTGCTTTGTGGCCCTGGGGTATGGTAACAGCTTTTTGTCTTTGATAGGGGAGGAATGATTTGATCGTGTCTCACTCCCAGGAAAAAAAAAACACTCTCCACACTATCAGGCCTTTCCCACTTACCTATTTAAAGGGCAACAGCTGCTTATGAAGATAGTTTGGAGAAGTGCTTTGAAGGGGCCCCAGGGAGTTAACAGAGGTCCATGAGTTTCCTGTGCAGACTGAGAAATGTTCAAAAGGAAATGTGGCTTCCTCTCCCCACCCAAGACACCAGTGACAAGAATATAAAACTATTTGGTGTATAAAGTAACTGCAACTCCAAAGCAGCTGCTCAGAAGAGGCTGCAAATCTGTCTGGGGTTGGACGGAAATCTGAGCCTTCAGCACTGGAGGGCACTGGGCGTTTCTCTTCTGCTTCAAGGAGAGGAAGGTCTGAGCATCTTGCAGCCCTGCTTCCCTGCCTCATCCTGCACCATGACAGATCCTCTGGAGAAGCCTGCAATGCTACTCTGGCTGCTGGTCATCATCTTTGCTGCAGCCTCCAAAGGTGAGAACCCCAGTCTTCCTGGGCTAAAAACAGGGAAATGGCTTTTGTGCACTTCCCTCATGTGTGGGAGTTGAGTCATGGCCTGAACCACTGATTGATCACCTGAGGCAAGGACTGGGTGAGCTGTGGGAGCACAGCTGAAGGCAATTCACCTGTGCAACAGGAAGCGGTGGAGTACCCTAACTGCACTTCTCTTCCAACTGTACACCTCACCAGCGCACATCCATTGCCCAGGACATGCATCCTTTCAGAACTACTTTTCAAGGGATTGTGGCCACTCAGCACCCTTCCTTTCCTCTACTAGATCCCATGTCCTGGCTTGATGGACGTTCTATCAGTTGTGACAAGCAACCCTGAATGAGAGCACAACTTGTGAAAGTAGTAAGGGGCCTTTGGGGACTCTGCACCCACCCCCTGTTACTGTTTTCATGTGTCTTTGAAGAGTGAACACTGAGATAGGGGTTGTGAAGGGTGGGATTGCATCCAGGGTGATGTTCTCAGTGGCACTGGGGGTGCCAGAGGGACCACAGACTCCCTTATGGTAGGCAAGAACTGGGCTCTTTTCCTCTCTGTGTCCCTTGTGGATTAATTTCCCTTTTCTCTGTCCTCAAAGCAGTGAAATGATTGCATAGAGAATGATGCTACTTAGCTTGTCCTGCTCAGCTCTGATGGGAGGTGAAAGAGATGAGAGCCCAGGAGTGGACAGGCCCAGGTTTTCTCTGCTCACCTGACCTGCCACTGTTGAAGTCTAAATTTCACAATTTTTGATGAATACTTGCATGGATATAATCCCCCCTTTCCAGGTGGTAGAATGCTGCTGCAGCACTGAAGAGGGGGTTTTCTGAGATTTTTCTAAGCATGGATTAAGGGAAGACAATGCCAATAACTGCTCCAGGGAGCTGTGTAGGATCCCGCTGTGAGCAACCTTGGGATTTTCTAGGGGAATGCAGCAAAAGCCCCATGCTTCTTCATCCTTTGAGATTCAGGTGCATCTGGCAAAGCAATTCCCTGCGTGTCTATACCCACCCCGTTCCCTGTGCTTATGATGTGACTCCAGATGCTGCTGGTGCTGGAATATTTGGGAGGGGCTGGGAGCTCCGTGCACTCTTCTGCCAGGACTCTGTATTAATGTTTATAGATACACTATAAGATATCTATATAGGTATAGATGTTTATCAGCCATTGCCCAGGCTTTAGTGGGTCTCCTTTCTGAACAGTTCTTTGAATGGTGCAAAGAAAAAAGGTTCTGGAATGTCTGAGCAAACCACTGCTCCCAGGGAGAACTCCTAGTGTAAAGACCTCTCTTTTGTTTTGCACCCTGCAACTTAGGGACTATTTCATGAATAGTCAAATCACAAAAAATAAAAACAAAAATCAAACTTCATACTTTCTCTGTGTCTTTTCAGGCACCCTTTCCCAAATAGAAATGGTGACATCAGGTCCCAAGGAAGGGACAGTTTCTGGATCACTCCTCCTCACCTGCACTGTAAAAGGAGCACTTCTGGACAGCCCTTACTATGACTGGAACTGTGTCCGTCTGTCTCCAGGAGGGCAGTTGCAATTCCTAGGCTGGATCTATCCTTTTGGGAATAACACAGGCTATGCCCCATCCTTCCAAGATCGTGTCACCATCTCTGCAGATAAAGCCAAAAACAAGGTTTCCCTGCAGCTGCGCACCCTTAGTGCCACAGATAGAGCCACCTACTTCTGTGCAAGACAGCACACATAAAGCCAAAGGAGGGAGTGACAACACAAAAAGTGAGAAGACTGCTGTGGTGATAGAACTTCTCAAGGAGGCAGTTACCCGTACAAACTCTGTGAAATAAGGATAAGGTCTAAAAGATCTTGGAACTGCCCATCAATCCATGCATAACTGAATTTCAAGTAAAATTTGACATTGTAAAAGAAGTTTGAAATCAAACTTCATATATGTGTAACTCCCGTGGGCAGCTCAATCCAAGACTTTTACACAGCATAGATTTTTCACCTAATTCATAAAATAATGTCATCCTCACCTCCACCCTGCTTTTCCTTCAGTCCCAAGAGAGTAAAAATTGTAGCACTCAGCTCCCCACCTCAGGGCCTCTCTCAAGGTGGGGATGTTGTGGAATTGCCGTGGGGGCTGTAGCACATGATTCTTCCTTGTGCAGCACAAATTGCCTCATGCTGCCTGACTACCCTTTTCCTCTGAAGAGGGAGTGCACCCTTGCTAGGGAGGTAGGTCACTGTCATATCTCTAAGAATGGAATATCAAGGGTGGATGTTTGCTTTGTTACATGCTAGATCTGAAAATTGGCCCTGAGCAGAGTCAGTCTGCATGTTAAAAACCTCCAGCAGTAACATGCCCCAGCACTGCTTAGTCTTCTTTGGTGGGTCCTCCTCCAGTCTGCTTTCGGTGGCCTCTGTCAGCCCTGGGGCACAGCTCAGTCAGTCATGAGAGACTTCTTATCTGTGTTGGCACTCACTCCAGAGAAGTCATGAATGGCATCTGTTCCTCCACTGACTTCTGATAAATAGGGGAATGCAAGAGCATAAGATGTCCTCCAGACATCAGAGTGCTCATAATACAGCTATTTGTGTCAGTTTTCCCTTTCTACACAGAGACAGACATCCGGATAGTGCCCAGGGCCCACCCAGTGCCTCTGCATGAAAGCCACTATGGCAGGACTGGATTTTCCTTCTAATGTTCAAATATGTCCCACATCACTCCAGAAGCTTTTTCCCTGGAAGAGCTGATGACACTTTTCTAGGGAGGAAATGTTCTCTGGAAACCTCCTACTTATCTACGACACCTCTGAAGAGGTATTTTTTTCTTTCTGACACCGAGACATTGTGAGGTGCAGACTTTGTCAGGTGTCTGGGAATATCGACAAGACATAGCAGAATTTGATCTAAAACTTATTTCATATACTATGACCTGTCCTTCCAAGGCCAGTTACCATCATTACAAAGCCAAAAGCAAGGAATCCCTGCAGCTGCATGCATGGCCTTACAAACACAGACACACTTTTTGTGCAGTGGGAAAGCCTTTTTTTGTCTCACAAAGCTTTTGTTGTTAGAGGAGCCTTTGAGAAAAGGACCAAGAGGAGAGAGGGAGGAGCCACTGATAGTATGGAGGTGATAGAAGAGAGGAGGAAGGACAGGAGAGATTTGCTTTTTTTCATTCTGGTTCTTGCAAAGCGAGGAGAAAACTAGCAAGAGGTTAGGCAATATGGTGAGAGAAAGAGTCATCCTGCCCTGCACAGAGGGAGAAATGAGAGATACAGGGAATCACAGAATGGCCAGGGGTGGAAGGGACCTCAAGGATCTTGAATCTCCAACCCCCTGCCATATGCAGGGCTACCAACCTGCATATTTAATACCAGACCAGGCTGCCCATGGCCCCATCCAACCTGGCCTTGAATACGTCCAGGGATGGACGGGGCATCCACAGCCTCTCTGGGCAGCTGTTCCAGCACCTTACCACTCTCATCGTAAAGAACATCCCCCTGACATCCAACCTAAATCTTCCCTTCCTCAACAATCACCTCCCTGTCCCTGCTGGCCACCCCTCTTCTGATGGAGCCCAGGATACCATTTGCCTCCCGAGCCGCAAGGGCACACTGCTGGCTCATGTTCAGTTTTTCATCTATCAAGACCCCCAGGTCCTTCTCCACAGGGCTGCTCTCAAGGACCGCTCCTTCCAGTGTGTATGGATGCCTGGGATTCCTCCGGCCCAAATGCAAAACTCTGCACTTTTGCATGTTGAATCTCATCAGCTTCACCCTGGCCCACCTTTCCAGCCTCTCGAGGTCCCTCTGAATGGCATCCCTTCCTTCCACCATGTTGACCGCACCACTCAGCTTGGAGTCTTCAGCAAACTTGTTGAGGGCAAGGGAACATGAATGGAGATGGGAAGCACCTTCCTCGGACAGTGCAGGAGAGCACTGGGTTTGGAGCTCCTTCTGAAAGGGAGGTACTATGCTCTGCTCTTGGACAAGTCCACACCATGAGAGAACTATGATAAAAATTTGTGGTCATATCAAGAAAAGTAATAAGAAACAATGGCCAAAAAGGTCAGTTAAACTAAGGTGAGTTGGGCATCGAGCTTTAATTCAGGCTGAGTTTGGCAATGACGAGTGTCAGCACCACACCTCAGTTCCACACTCTTTTAGCTGTGTGGAGCAACTCATCCTGTGCAGCATGGACAAAACTATACATGAACTCCTGCTCAATGCTGTGCAGAATCTCTGGATGGGCCATCTCACACCCTGCTACAGCAAGACTCTGCCTGTTACATAGCACAAGCTTGGGCCATCTTATGAGTTTCAGGAGTTCTCAGATCTGGATCTGGGACCCACAGCATTCCTCACCTTTAACTTCAAGACCTGACAGTGACGGTCTTTAAATCCTGCTCCTGAGTCTGGTTCTTGAAGTAGGGAATGGATGAGCAAGCAACAAAGGAGAATGAAAATAGGCCGAAGAGCCAGGTCTAGAGCGTGGTGGCAATGGCACAAATCTATTGCAATGGCACAAAATCTATTTGTATGTCAGTCAGTGGCAGCGTATCACAGGGACAAATACTGGGTCCAGTGCTGTTGATCGGTGTTAATGATTTGGGCGGTAGGCAGAGCTCAGCAAGTATCCTGATGACACAAAACTGGGAGGTACTGGAAGGCTACAATGGTGTCTCATTTGAGCCTTCTTACTGAACAAGCCCAGCTATCTCATCCTTTCTTCGTAGGAGAGAGTTTCAAACCTTCTGATAATCTTTGTGACACTCCTCAAGACCCATTCCAATAGTTCCATGTCCTTTTTTGCTAGGAGCCCCAGCCCTGGGTGCCTTACTAGGCCTTCTTGAATATTATTAGAGCTACTGACCACAACACTCTGGCTGCAACCACTCCACCAATTCCTTATCCACTGAACAGTTTACATTTCAAATCCATATCTTCTCCAGTTCAGAAACACAAATGTGATGTGAATCCATATCAAAGGCCTTGCACAAGTCAAGGTAGATGACATCAGTTGCTCTTTTGTCCTCCAATTCTTTCACTCCATTACAGAAGGCCACCAGACTGGTGAAGCACAATTTGTTCTTGCTGAAGCCATGCTGGCTACCTCAGATCACCTTGTTATCTTGCATATGCCTTAAGAGAGCTTCCAGGAGGATCTGTTAGATGATCTTCCCAGGCACTGATACTCATCAGACTGTAGTTTAATGGATCATCTTTTCTACCCTGATGTCTCCTTTTTTTTCTGTTGCAAAGAATTTCATCTGGCAGTCATTACTTTTCAAACATGAGAGTAGATTGGCAACCACATCATTCAGTTCTTTCAGGACCCTGGGATGTGTGTCATCAGGTCCCATGGCCTTGTACACATTCAGTCACATCAGATAGTCTCAAACTTGTTGGAAAAGACTTTGAAGATCATTAAGTCCAACCATCACTTCATCACCACCATGACTGCTAAACCATGTCCCTCAGTGCAACATCACACATTTCTTGGACAACAACACCTCCCTTGACCTGTCCCAATACCTTGCCACTCTTTTTGAGAATAGATTTTTCATAATATCCGACCTGAAGCTCTCCTCGCACAACCTGAGGCTATTCTATCATTAGTCACCCAGGAGAAGAGGGCAACATCTACCTCACTACAACTACCCCTACCCCTACTACAACTACAAAATCCCACTAGTAGGTGGATGTTAAAGAACTGCTGAGGAAAGCACCATGTCCATGGAGAGAAGGAGACTGTGATGCTGGGCTCTGCCTTACTTGCTCACCAGCCTGAGAGGAAAGGAAGAAATGCAGTAGAAACTAAGTGCTGTGAAAACAATATAGCCTAATGTGATCGGTTGACTGAGTCAGTAAGATTGCACAAGGGAGGCATGTCCTGCTTAAGTGGGTCAGGAGGGAGATTGTTCTGAGGTACATTTGTGGTCCAGCTGGCTCCATGTGCCCTTCTGGTTCTTGAACTGCATAGGAAAGAGTCATGACGACTGGTTCTCCACACTTCACTGCGTGCTTCTGGGACCTAACCCACAGATCTGCAGGACATGAAGACATTATAGAAAGGTCACATCCCAGGAAAGACTGAGAGTGTGAAGGACCAGTCTCAGCAAGATCAGTTACACAGATTTTGCCATGATTAATTTCTGGGGCTGTTTTGAAACAAGCAGTTTTGAAACCAGATACTCAGTTGTTATCTGAAAAACGTTGCATATCCTTCCCCCTCAGGAAGTGGTTAAGATGTTTTTAAAAGAAAGAGGATTTTTTTTCTTGAATAGTGTGATTTAGTCATACATTTTAACCACATACCCTCCTTCAAGCAGACAAAAACTTGAAGCTTGAAAGAAAAGTCAACAGAGGAATGTCTGTGTTGTGTTGTGTTCTTGCTTTTTTTTTTTTTTTTTTGACTGTTAGTTTATCTGTCAAACCAACCCACAGTATTTCCTGTTGGCCCCTTCCCAGCATCGGTGAGTGGAAAATTGGTATCCTGTTTTTGCGCATTCTGAAGTCTGTAGTTTCAGTCCTTATTATCATATTGACTCCTGTCTTAACAGGAGATCCATCTCTCTTTTTTGTTACGATACATAATTATGAGCTGTGAAATTTGAAAGAGGCATGAATAATTGAAATTAATTTAAACCCAGTAGAGTCATATTTCTTACTCCTCCTGAAGTCTCTCAGATGTTGCAAGCAGTTTCTATCTAACTGTGTGGAAAAAAAAAACAAAAAACAAAACAAAAAAAAAACCAAACAAACAAAAAAGACTAATTTAATCTAAGGGAAGTGTATCTTATGTTAGATGATTTTCTAATTCTCAGTGGTCACAGGAAAATACAGTTGAATATCAACTATATATCAATTAAATACTATCAGCTAAATATCAGTTTCCACCTGACTTCAAAAGTAAAACATTGTGGAAACTATACAACACTTCAACGTAATAAAACTTTATTTTGACCTTTATTAAGGAAACCTAAAATGCAGGGTCTACATATTTAACAAAGAGAAAAATGTTCTGGAGAAACAAATGAAAGTCCTATTATAAATCTGACTAGAATGACTTCCTTCAGGTCCAGTAGAGATCAATAGAGTCTACATACACTAGAAAATTACCACTAGTGAAGTCTTTTAAAAATTAGTAGCATATAATATTTCCTCAATGCTTAGGGATCCCTAAGCAGTGTAGCATTGCTTCTGTAGACAGTAACGTAATATGACCAGAGATGTTATTTTTAAAGCATAGTAAGTAAGTATGCTCAGTTTTAACACTTTCAAAACTAGGATATTTGGATACTTAAATGCAGTGGGTAAAGTAAGAGATGTGAGAAAATAAAGTATTCATGCTTAGCATAAGGATGAAGGAAAATTCATATGGAAATAAGAAATAAAAAGTTGTTGTCTTAACAGTTAATGGAACTGAAAAAAAGCAAGAGTTCAGCAGTATCAACAGTTTAAGATAGCTTTCAGATGATGTTAACTGAAGAACACCTTGATGAAGTGATGGGACTTAATCAGCTCTACAGGAACTGGGAATGGGGGCTTGCTTCTTTGTTTCTCCAGATGGTTGTTATCAGCAAAGTTGAGCCGTAGAGTTTAAATTATACTGCTATGTATTATCTGCTTCTCTTCTTCAGCCCACTGCTGGCTCACTTACCTAATACCTGAAAGAGAAACATTTGTGTAATGAGATTAGTTAATTCGGAATGGACAGGATAATCTTTTTGGTCATTGGTACCTGTTCTTCAGAATTTTCCCTGCCTTGTTTTCCTTCCCATTTTCAAATCTGTTGTGTCTGGGGATTACTCCCTTACAGTCCATGCTGATCTAGACTTTTCTCCAGACTTTGTGCTCTACCGCTGATATAATCTGAGGTACTCAGGACTAGCTTGATTTATTAGCTGCTTGATGAGCAGCCAATTAATCAGCCACTGGAAACATCAAATAGTTCAGTGGAAGATGGAAGAGCAGATATAACTTGTGGTGGGTTTACAGAAGGATGCAAAGCCAACTGGTCTGCACTTCCTTTACCTGACTCCTATGCTCCCGAGAACTGAGTGATGTATTTCCTACCTCAGAATATGAACAGATACTCATGAGCATGTTGAAGGCGATGCATTTTGCCAGCAGGACCCTCAAACCCAAAATAACCATGAACAGCATGTTCATTTTCTCCATTTTGATATCTTGAAAAAAAAAAAAAAGAAAAGGAAAAAGAAAAAAAGATGGAAGTGGTTGTGGTCTTACATTACCCAAATAAATAAATAAACGAAAATTCACACATCATAGATGAAAGGGGGAAACATGAACACAGGGAAAGAGGGAAAAGGAATGTGTTCAGGGACAGGAGGAGGAAATGCCTGCCTCGCGAAGAATTTAATCCCCACTGTCAATTGATCCCCATTGAAATTTGTCATCTTTCAACCTGTTAACTTGAAGTGGCATGTAAAGTAATCTGACATTTTTGCACCAGCAGAAGCATTTTTTCATGCCCTTTTATGGAATCTACAATTAGTGAAAATTCTTGCTTAACCATTATCTACAATTCAGATATTTCTGTACTGTCTTCGTATATTGCTACTGAATCCCCATTAAAGAGCGTTGACAATATTAATGTGTGAGGTAACTAACCTTTTTTAAAGGCATCTGTAAAGTTGCAAGCATTCTCCTCTGCCAGTTCTTCATCTTTCTCTTCTGTTGAATGATTGAGAGACACTATAAACTGTTTCTAACAGAACAAGAACTACACAAAGCACACCTATACCCTGTTTCCCAACAGCAGAATTAGGGTATCAGATGAAAGGCAGGTCATTAATTCTGAAATTAATATGAAGAGAAATACTAGCTGTTTACATGTGATTGCTAGAAAAATCTGCCAGATCGTTGAGAATTTTGTCTCCTTTTTGAAATGCACTTTACCATTAAAAAAAAAAAAAGATTTAGAGCAAAAAATCAAACTACTTCTTTTTGTTTTCATGAGTTATTTCTGACTTTCTACTGTTATACATATACTCATGACTTAAACTATTTTGCCTAAGATAAAAGTAGACACCCAGACATTAAGGGTTTTGGTTTTGGCTTCTGCTTGGTATTTTTTGTTGTTGCTCTTGTTGTTTGGTTGGTTGTTTTTCCTCTTTGTGTTTTGAGAAGAAAACTCTAGATGCTCATAAAGCTGAATTAAGACAATCTACACTGGGTTCCTCTGAATATCTAATTTCCACCTAACTAAGTGCCTGAACATCTTTCTGACTGTCCCTAACTTGTTGCTGCTAAGTTCTCAAAGAACAAGAAAGTATTTTGGAAGAGCCATCTAACAGAATCAGTTTGTGTTTGTACCTGTCAGGATTGTGCTCATTACAGTCTTGTTCCCCTTGTGCACAGCTTTGCAGGTCCCTTCTGTATCTGGTTTTATGCCAACTACTTTCAAAATACTGTACATCCCCTCTGATGTGAAAATAGGTTCCTTCAGATCATACACAGTGACACCCTTGGGCCCATCAAGACTGACATTCCTGTAGAATGTTCTTGCCAAACAAGCTACGTTTGATACATTGCCATACTGTTTGCATTCCTTTGATTTCAGTGCAATGACTTCTGGTGTAGAATCTTCTTGTCTTTCTGAAAAAGAAACATAATTCTGTGATAACTTTATCCTCTGCATACTCTCCCGAGAGCTAACTCATCTGCAGTTCAGACACAATTCAGTTCTGTTTGTCCCCTGACAGCTGAGTGTCTTTCTGTGCTTATAGTTTTCTTCTATTTCTCAAGGAGCAGATAAAAGACAGAAAAGGAACATAACTGTGGGATTTTGATTGATAATTTTAATCACTTGAGCTCCATAGAAATTACCAAGTTATGAGATCATTTCATGGCTCATAACACGGAGCTTCCCTAAGGAACAAAACTTCGTCACCTAATAGAGTAATTTAGAGCCATTTCACAGAACCCATTTACTGTCTTCACTGTCTGTTCCTTGAAAAGATACAAGTCTCCAGGAAATTCATAATGCATTCTTGCAATTAAGCATATATACTTTCAGTTAAGCCCATCCCTACCATTACTATGAAAATCTAGCAGAAAAACAAGATGTCTATGGAATGCTTAAACCCAGTCTGGAAAAGATTTCCTTACCTATTCATGTATATTTCCTATCCTGGAAATTCAGCTGCTGTGACTTGGAGCTGATTTGTGTCTCTTTCCTACATGAGCTGGTTTAAGCTGAGGTTGTAAGTGCTTTGTTTGCACCTACGCTACACCTCCTACAGTATCACAGCCTATGCCTGGATATGGAATCTTTCATAAGACCCCACCTAGAATATTGCATACAGCTCTGCAGCTCTCAATGTAAGTAGGACCTATTGGAGCGAGTCCAGAGAAGGACCATAAGAATGATCAGGAGGCAGGAGCAACTCTCCTATGAACAGAGGCTGAGCCAGTTGAGGTTATTGTAGAAAAGAAGTCCCTGGGGAGATGTAATAGCAACCTGCCAGCACCCAAAGGGGACCTACAGGAAAGCTGGAGAGGGACTCTAGGTCCTGACCCTAGTGTAGTGATAGGTTAAGGAGTAATGGCTTAAAAGTAAAAAACTCTGTAGATTTAACTTAGATATTAGGAAGAAATTTTTCATGGTAAGAATGGTAAAGTACTGGAACAGGTTGCTCAGAGAAGTTGTGGATGCCCCATGATGGAAGGTGTTCATGACCAGGCTGGATGGGGATGAGCAACCTGATTCAGTGGGAGCTGACCATGCCCATGTCAGGGTTGGAAATAGATAACCTTTAAGGTCTCTACCAACACAAGCAGTTTAGTGATTCTATGATCCTACGTTTCTATGGACCCTGTTAATCTGGGCCTTGACTTAAGAACTGACCTGAATTCATATCTTGGACAATCAAGCCTAACCTCCTCATTCAGTAGGGACAGTGGGACAAGTTCTGGCTGGTGGTCGTCTGGCTATGCTATCATTCTTAGCTCTCATCCATTAGAGACCAGCTAACTCATGGTTCCCTGGCAGCTCAAATGTTTAAGCTCTGATGGCTGCAGCACCTCTATAGCACCTTCTATGGAGATGGGCTGAGGAGCTGGGGGTGTGCAGCCTGGGGAAGAGAAAGCTGTGGGGAGACTTCCTTGCAGCCTTCCAGCACTTGAGGGGAGCTCAGAACAGGAGGAGGACCAACTTTTTACACGGTCTGATAGTGATAGGATGAGAGGAAATGGCTTTAAACTAAAAGAGGGGAAAATTAATTTAGATGTTAGAAATGTTTTACTCAGAGGGTGGTGAAGCCTTGGCACTGCTGCCCAAAGAGCTGTGGGTGCCCCAACCCTGGAGGTGCTAGAGACCAGGTCTCCACAGGTTTATAAAATGCCATTGGACAATTATTTCAGTATCTGGAAACCATGGGGAGCATTGAAACAAGGTATATGAATCAGGACAGGGCAGAGGGCAAGTGAAGTGTGGTGGTACACAACTGAATGTTTTAGGACAGTAGAAATTAACCCAATAAATTCATCTATTGTCCTAATTTTGACATTCCTACACAAAGGCTGGGGAAGAGGAATATCCTTACAAAGACTTCCTTTTGGAGAGTGGCATTCCAAATATGCAGTGTTTTCTCACATTTCAAGCAGTTATTGCTAAAACCTGTATGTCCTGCCTTTCCATAGGACCTCTTTTCTCCTGAAGCACTTTACATCTCCTTTGTCCTTTCCATGCACCTTAGTTTTACACAAATGAAAGAAAACAACTTTTACCTCATAGTAGGACGGAATACCATCCCCACAGGGTATAATTAATGCAGTGTTAAACTAAGTAGTGCAGCTACCGAAGAGCGAGGAGTGCTGGGGTTGGAGATCTGTGGAGCAATGCTGATGCACACAGGTAAGAAACCAATATTGTTTCTCCTGAAAAGATTTGTCAGGTGAAGTCAGGACCCAAACACCTTTGGTTGGAAAGTATGTGTTTGAGAGATCCTGAGAAGCAAAAAACTCAAACCACAATATCCCACTATGCCTTTGTCCACTCCAAAATGAAGAATTAGTAGTATAAACGAGCAGAACTTACTTGATTCAACTGAGAGAGTGATCCCATTTCCAAATACGAGCTTGTCTGTTGCCACAGCATTTCTTCATAGTCAAAAAACCACTTTTGTCACCACATGTCTAAGTTGTATTAAATCAGAGAATTAAATTACAGATACTCCAAAGGATCTGTGAATGGAATGCCATGAAATCTCTACAGAAAGGAAGAGAACAATGTTTTTGTCGTAGAGTGATTTCAAACAACTGGATGCATGCCAAATCTTTTGAAACCATTTTCTCTTCTCTTTTGCTTGCTCAAGAAGCAGTATACTTCCAGAATAAAAGCTCACAAGAACTGTGCAGTTTTCTCCTTCAATACCTTCAATTCTTTCTTTCTTGGAGATGTTCGCTTCCTTTTGCAGTCTCAGGTTTTTGCATTAAATCCTGGAGTGTTTGTACCACTGTGCTACACCAAGTTCTCCACACAGTGAAATACTTCATTACAAAAAGTGCCTCTTCCTTCCCTTTTACTTCACAGTAATTCAGATGAGACTGACAGTCATACACCATATGTGGTCCTTGTATCACATATACCACACAAAGAAATAACAACCTGTAGCAGGGTCAAAAGGGGGGATTTGGACCTGATTGGGACCTGCAGGATGATAATGTGTCCCTGCGAAGACTCGCAGATTTCAGCCTAATGAAAAACCAAAAGGTGTGTAAGTATATTCTGCAACAATTAGCAAAACTATACAGGGTTTCAGAAGTGTTTGTTTGTATGCTCACCTTGGAGAATTTATTTATTTATTTATCCACTTATTAATTTATTTTCTTTTTTGGCAACAAAGAAGAGGAACATTCTCATTCTGGGCTTTTAGAACTGTTATCTGTCTGGATCACCCAGGGCTAAGGGTGATTTAGTACCTTAGGAAGCCATGTATTTGCTAAGAGTTCTTTATTTGGTAGTTATGTTGTGCTATGGGAAGAGATATTAAGTATTTTGCTGTGGATAGTACAAAGCAAATTAATCAAATTCTGTATGATGGTCAGATTCTGCATCCTTCCAACCACCTGCCTCTGGAGAGTTGTGTGAAACATAACTCAGGGAAAGATAAACTTCATGTATACATAGTCCTCAGTGTGTAGCACTGGTGAGATTCTCCCTTCCACAGGTGCAGCTCAAAACAATAAAACAAAAGAATGCTAATGTAATATGTAACCAAACTGTATTAAAAAACAAATAAGTCTGTGATTTATTGCATGGTGGCTTTTAAAGATCTCAATGAACTGCTCACAAGTGATCAACAGATGTGCTGACCCCCTCAGTTGCTTATGAATGATCTAGAGTGTCATCCCCTGACATTTGGACAGACTATTCACCAAACTGTGGTCTGCTATTCACAGACCAGCAACACTGGAGAAGCACAGCTGACACTTTTGCTTCAGATAATATCAGATGACTGAAGGTCACACTCCTGTAATACAAGATTCTCGGCAGGCAGCTGGGCACTACAGAGTTTGTTGCTCTTGCTCCCCACCATCTCTGCTAACCTAATGGCCGTATGGGACTACTGAAGAGTGAGGAAATTCTTGCTGATCAGTCCTTCATCCTCCAGCTGACAAATCAGCTTGTGAGGAAATCAGGCAGCGCCGGTTGGTGCAGTATTGCCCCCAGTGCACCACTGTGTGAGCAATTGTCACCCGCTGTTCTTCCCTTAGCAGCCCCACAACAGAAGAGTTCTCTGAGAGACTGGGCAAAGCAGGCAGCTACTTGATGCATTCTGTTCCCCAGGCAACAATACCAAAAGCTCACAGTACCCTTCTGGGTCCTTAAAGTACTCTATCCCGAGACAATCTGTATGAAGGATGCATAGAGTCTGTGGTCCAGTCACAACAGGGGGCTTTTGCCACTAATTTCTTGTTGAGCTCATTTCAGCCTACAACACAGCTCTTGGGGTCCTTCATTACTCCAGAAATACAGACGGTTTCTGCCCCTTTATAAATTCATGACGTTAGAGTGTCAGGCCATCAAATCCACACAGTCCAATAAATCCAACTGTCCATTTCATCCACATGGCTGGAGGCAGGGCCCCTCTAGTCTGGGATATTGTCTTCATTACTCATTTTTATTGTCTGAACCAAAAAGCTCATTATCAAAGTCAGAAATAAGATTATCTACTCTGTCCAGGGAATGGCCCACTGGAAACCGGAGCAACCATTTTCCTGCAAGAACCCTCTCTTGTGTTTGTTTTCGCTTGCAACTCACAATCCATGCCTCTGGGATAGAGATGGGATTTCCACCCCGCTCCATGATCATGGAGGTAAAACCACAGTGTGTAGTGTGACCTACAATAGTCTGTCTTTAGCAGTCTTTAGCAGAGGAATGCTTACTTTTCTTACCTGAGGTCGTGGTTTGTAGGGGTGTAGAAGAAATCACAGGCCCCTAGAGAAGAAGAGAGGCTCTCTTTGTATTGCCAGAGTTGGGCAAGCAATTCACCCACTGTTTACTCCTCTCCCTCTTTCCAGGTCTTTACCACCAGTGAGTTGGCATATGACAGTAGTGAAGTCTGTACAAATTTCAGTCACCAATCCATGATTGGTATAACATGAGCACATGCTGCATACAAATGGACAGGATCATTAAAAAGCTTATCCCAGCCCTCAGAGGTGATAAACAACCTGAGAGGTGCTAAGAAAAACCTTGAAAACAAGCAGTACCACATAGGAATCTAATGGAGGACTTCCAAGGTGTAAGACCATGACCAGAAAATCTGGTCATTGTACAACCTGAATGTAAGGTTGTAATGTTGATTCAAGCAAGATTGTTTGAGTGAGTATCTCTAGATCAGGTTGATAAAAAATAAAGGGTGGGTGATAAGTCAATGCAGGGATGCAGTCTGGACAAAGTTTCAGTGGAGACAATGACAAGACATACCCTCTCAGCCACATCAATTTATGAGTGATCACTTCCAGGAAGATTAACCTGGATTTTGCAACTGATTAGGAATGGTCTGAACCAGGTCGGCGCTGGACTGAGAGGGTGATGAAGTTGCAGAGTTCTGCAAAGCCATGGGGATGCGCAAGGGCAAGGAGAAGCAAAATAGGAAAAGTGGAATAGGTAAAATAGAATGTCGTGCATAAAATGACACCAGCCATTTGTCTGACCAGGTACTGCAGCTAAACACTACTGTCTCTCTTATAGTCTTCTTTTTTCTCACCAAATCTTCTCTTAACACTCTCTCTGTATTCACAGATTCTCTTACATCTGTGTGTGCTGCAAGGCAGGACTGGCATCCAGGCAGGGGTGCTGGGCGTACAGAGATGTCATGGTGGTTCTTGAAGGATCTGTGCAGGAGTCTTGGTTGGACAGAGTTGGAAGGAACCCGCAGGTGTCATTAAGTCCAGCTCTAGGCTCTTTCTCTAATGGCTACAAATAGGGCACAATAACAAACTTAGATGGAAACCCTGCCAGCTGACTTGGAGCTAATAATTCAGTGTTCAAAGTGAAATGAGCCCCAAATCCATATTTGAGTACAAGAAAAAGAGACATGGCATGCAGTGATTGTCCCATAGCTTGAAACATTATCACTCGAATTTGTTCGTTGAGACTGTGAAGAAGTGAAATATGTTACACCGTCAGGCTCTCCAGGAAGTCAGTTTGTGTCGGGTGGTTCAGCTCACTTCAATCACTGTGATACCTAGACCACACAGTAGTGAACAGTCATACAAAAACCTTTGTTTTCATTTCAGTACCAGCTGACATCCTCTCTTTGATGTCTTTCGAATGCTGCAGCATTTTGTCTTTCTCTCTGTTCTTTTGTTGCTGGATAGTCAAACCACAGAGCAATTGCCATAAATTAAAAATAACAATGTCAGTATCACTTTTATGGTAGATAAAAGTATATGAAAGACAAAAAGAGATATAGAGATATGGTAGATATGCTTCTCCCACTGAAACATTGTCCTGACTTTGTGAAATTGCATTATATCGTCAGAACCCTTTTCACTCAAAGAAATAGATTATTGATATGTTTTTAATAAACTTCTAGAGATTGACAGTATGGAATACTGTGTCCAGGTGTGGAGCCCTCAGTACAAGAAAGACATTGAGATTTTGGAAAGGGTCCAGAGGAGGGCAACTAAGATGATCAGGGGGCTGGAGCACCTCCCCTATGAGGACAGGCTGAGGGAGTTGGGCTTGTTCAGCCTGGAGAAGAGAAGGCTGCGGGGTGACCTCATTGCAGCCTATCAATACCTGAAGGGAACCTACACCCAGGAGGGGAGTAAACTCTTCAAAAGGGCTGATAACAGCAGGACTAGGGGAAATGGTTTTAAGTTGAAGGAGGGAAGATTTAGGTTGGATGTTAGGGGGAAGTTCTTTACTAGGAGAGTGGTTAGGCCCTGGAACGGGCTGCCCAGGGAGGTTGTGGATGCCCCGTCCTTGGACGTGTTTAAGGCCAGGTTGGACGGGGTCCTGGGCAACCTGATCTGAATGTGTATGTTTGGTGGCCCTGCTAGGCAGGGGGGTTGGAACTACATGATCCTTGGGGTCCCTTCCAACCCGGGTGATTCTGTGATTCTGTGATTCTGTGACAGTAGGATATTTTCTTAACACCAGAGACCAGCTGTATCCAAACACGCTATCTGTCAGTTAAATTTTGTCTTACATATCAGGACTACTCTAGAAAGGAACAGGAAAATCCACCTGATCAATACATGGCTAACAGGCCATCAGAGGAATTTTGTTTCTCTGTCATGGGATGGTTTCTACAGCACCAGGCCTACTGGCAAAAGGTGGGGTTCACCTTTCTCAAATGGGAAAAATAATTGTAGGCCAGGAGTTGGTGGGGCTCACTGACAAGACTTTAAACTAGGAGGAGGAAATAAAACCAGGCTCACTAGAGATGAGCCAGAGATGAGCCTTGGGGCAGCATTCCAGGGTCAGTGGTAAGACCAACAGCCCAGCTGAAGTGCATGTAAACCAACTGCATGCAACCCGGGCAACAAACAGGAGGAACAAGAACCTCTGTGCAGCAGGAAAACTATGGCTTAATCACTGTCACTGGAACATGGTGGGATCATTCCCAGTGCTGCAATGGAGGGCCAAAAGCTCTTTAGAAGGAATAGACAAGGGAGGAGAGGTGGAGCAGTGGGGTGCAGAAGCACTCTGCGTTAGGGAGTGTTTTGATGTTGTTGAGCTCAATACTGGGAGTGATACAGTGATCCTTATGGGTATGGATCAAGGGAAGGCCAAGTCTGAAATCTTGGTGGGAGTCTTTTATAGACAGATATCTGAGCAGGATAAACAGACAAAGAATTCTACAAGCAGCTGGCAGAAGTCACACAATTGCTAGCCCTTGTTCTCAAAAGGGACTTCAACTTGCCAGCCATTTGCTAAAAATGCAATATAACGAGGAAAAAGTGAGGAAAAAGTCTAGGAGTGTCCTGGAATATGCAGAAGATAACTTCTTGTCATATCTGGTAAGGTGCCCTGCTAAACCTGCTGGTTATAAACAGAGGATTGGTGGGAATTATGGTTTCTGAAAGCCATCTGAGGCATAGCAACAACTAAATGACAGAATCCTCTGTTCTTGTTGAAGTTAGGAAGAGGGACAGCTACCTTCAACTTCGGGAGGGCAGACTTCTGACTTTTAAGGATACTGTTTGGGAGAGTCTCTTGGGAGTCAGTCCCGAAGGGATCCAGGAAAGATGGGCATTCCTCAAGAAGGATATCTTAAAGGTGCAGGAGCAGGAGCAGACCATTTCTGTGTGCTGCAGGAAAACCGGTCTGGCAGACAGTTCAGGAAGAGTAGAAGGATATTACTAGGATATGCAGAAAGCAAATCAGATCTTAATCAGGCCACAATAGTAAATGTTAACAAAAGATGCATTAATGTAAGTCCATGGGACCAGATGGGATTCACCCAAGGATACTGAGGGAGCTGGCAGAAGCAATTGCCAAGCCACTTTCCATTTCCATTGTCCTGGATAACCTGGGAGGTCCCAGATGAGTGGAGACTTGTGAATGTCATGCTTATCTACAAGAAGGGTTGAATGGAGGATCTTGGGAACTGCAAACGTGTCAGCCTGACCTCAGTGCTGAGGAAGGTCATGGAGCAGATCATCTTGAGTGAGATCACAAAGCGTGTGTGGGACAACCAGGGGATCACGCCTCGCCAGCATGGGTTCACGAAAGGCAGGTCTTTCTTGGCCAACCTCATCACCTTTTCTGGCCAGGCAACTCACCTACTGGACGAGGAAAAGGCTGTGGATGTAATCTACCCAGACTTCAGCAAACTTTTGATTCTGTCTCCCACAGTATTCTCCTGGGGAGAAGATGGCAGCCTGTGACTTGGACAGAAGAGAGTTTGTTGCTCTCTGCAACCTTGACAGGATAGCTGCTGGACCAGAATGAGCCATGTGGCATAGATCCTGCTGAAGCAGTAAGCTGCCCTACAACACCCCTGTGAGCAGTGATTCTTTTTTACTTCTGAGGCTATTCTCACCCAACCCTGTTCACTGATAAGGCTGCAGGCTGAAAGATACGGCTAGAAGCATCTGCCCAGAAAAGTTGCCTTTAAGAGTGCCCATTTGCATCATGCTTAGGTCTCAAACTTTCCTACACACCTCAATTAATTACCATCACCTTTCCAACTTTTTGCTATAAACACACAGATATCATTGCACTAGAACTGATCTTTACTATTTTCATTAATGATATTGACAGTGGGATCAACTGCACCCTCAGCAAGTTTGCTGATGACACCAATCTGTGTGGCAGAGTTGACACACCAGAGGGACAGGATGCCAACCAGAGGGCCCTAGACAGGCTGAAGAGTGGGCCCAGGTGAACCTCATGAAGATCAGCAAAGCCAAGCGCAAGGTCTACACCTTGGTTGTGGCAACCTGCACTGTCAATACAAAAGGATTGAAGAGAGCTCCGCTTAAGAAGACCTTGTGGACTGCAGCTGGACATGAGCCAGCAGTGTGCCTTTGCAGGACAGGAAGCCAACTATATCCTGGGCTGCATCAGAAGGGTTAGCTAATAACAAACAAAGACTTTGCTAATTTTTCTGTAGGGTCTTCCTCTTTCATGTGATCATTATATCGCTTCAACGTTTGATTTGCTCTCTCAACAATAGCTTGGCCTGTGGGATTGTGTGGTATACCAGTAATGTGCTTTATTCCCCATGTCACCATGAAGTCCTGTATAGATTTGCTGATGTAGCTGGGACCGTTATCCGTCTTAATGCTCTCAGGTACCCCCATTACCCCAAAACAGATAGTTAGATGTTTTTTAACATGCACTGCATGCTCACCTGACAAGGCTGTCACCCAAAAAATCTCAAATATGTGTCAATGCAAACATGTACAAATTTCAACCTGCTAAAAGTCAGGACATGTGTTACATCCATTTATCATAGAGTGTTTTATTGCAAACCACAAGGATTAACTGCTATTCCCAACCCAGGTCCACTCTGACTACATTCTGGGCACGACCTGACAATACCTTTAGTGGTCTCACTAGACAGTTGAAACAATCAAATCAAGCTCTTCATGTTTGTGTGAAAAATTGAATGATGATGACAAGCTGCTGTAAACTTGTCCTGGTTGATCACTCCTGCTGATACCAAGGAGTCCGCCAATTGGTTTCCTTCTCCTAAACCCCGTGCACATTTGTAACTTCAGATATGCAACACACAGTAAGGATGCTCTCGAATAAACAGGAGTCCTTGCCAGGTCATTAATAATGAGAAGAGCCGTTCGTTCTTAATTTGTCTCCCCACCCTCAATTCTGTTGGCTAGACCTGCTATGTAAAGTGAATCGGTGACAACATTGAGCAGCTCTGAAGATCAAAGCGAGAGGGCTCGAATCACCATGCGCAACTCTAAGACTTGAAGGGAGTCCTGCCTTTCCCTTTCCAATATCTCATGATTCCAGTGCCCATCCTCTTTCCATACAACAGCGGCTCTGGCTGTTTCACCTCCCGGCATCCATGAAGACTGTCCAGGGGCCGATTGTACAGGCACTTTGCGTCCCATCAGTACTGGGACCCATGCCCTCCTGAGAATCATAGAATCACAAGGTTGGAAACGACCTGCAAGATCATTTAGTCCAACCGTCTCCTCATCACCATTGCCACCACTAGCACTAAACCATATCACGCAGCACGTCATCCAGACACCTCTTGAACACTGCCAGGGACGGCGACTCCACCACCTCTCTGGGCAGGCCACTCCAGTGCCTGACCACTCTCTGAGAGAAAAAGTTCTTCCTTATGTCTAATCTAAACCTCTTCTGATATAACTTGCAGCCATTACCCTGTGTCCTGCTCGTTGCCTGGGAGAAGAGGCCAAATCCCTCTTTACCACAACCTCCCTTCAGGAGGTTGTAGAGTGCAATGAGGTTTCCCCTGACCCTCCTCTTCTCCAGACAGAACCCACTGCAATGCTGGGATTGGGGGAATAGAGCACACAATATCTCCCGAAAAATTCAAGAGAGATTCTGTAAGATGAAAGTTCTGAAGCAAGTACCAGTCCAATTGCTCTTTCTTGAATGGCAGCATTATCGTGTCTGGTTCCTTGCCGTCTAGTTCTATACATCGCAATCGCCCTTTGCTTATCAATTGTGCTACTGTCTCTGGTACAGACCGCACCGTTGTTTTGGGGCTCCCCAAAAAGAGCCGCTCCAGCCCTTGCACTCCTCCTTTTTCTTTTTGATCAATGAGTGCAAACAGGATATCATGCAAGCAGTAACAGAGGAGGAGGCATAGTGGCTGTTCCTCAATCCTTTGGCTGACAAAGCTGTTTGCTACGTTTTGAGCTAAAGACTGAACCAATCGCTTATCAGCCTTTGCAAGGGTAATCAGGAAATTTGGTTCTGTTCCCTTCAAATATTTCAGCAAGGGGGTGATCTCACTCAGAAGGATGCCTGCAACAGGCCATAACCATTGCATGTCCCCCATAAACGTCTGCATCTCATGTGACGTCTTTGGTAACTGCCAGAGTTCCGTCTTTAGTGGCCAAATCTGACTTTCCAATAGCAATCAGCCCAGATATTTCCGGGGGGGGGGAGGAGGTTTAGGGGGGTGCACTGTACTTTCTCAGGAGCAATTTGCAAACCTGCTTGTCTTAATTTGATCTCTAGCCAGGCAAATTGACTTATAGTGACTTATAGGCAACGGTTCCTTGGTGGCGATCAGGATGTCATCCATATAATGGATGATCATGGCACTCTGCCATTTCTTGTGGATCAGAACTAAGGCTAGGAGTACATAGGTCTGACAAATGGTAAGACTGTTTTTCATGCCTTGAAGCAACACAGTCCAATGGTAGCACTCCACCGGAGCAGTGCAACTGATTGAAGGAACCGTAAAAGCAAATCACTCGCAGTCCTCTGGGTGCAGGGATATTGTGAAAAAAACAGTCTTTGAGATCAATCACCAGGATGTGCCATCCCTGGGGAATCATTGCTGGGGATAGCAACCCAGGCTGAAGTGCTCCCATCAGCTCCATAACCTTATTAACCTCCCACAAATCATGTAATAATTTCCATTTACCTGATTTCTTTCAAATAATAAATATAGAGGTATTCCAAGGGCTGATTAAATGGGACGATATGACCGGTTTTCAATTGCTCTTGCACTAAATTTCTTGCCTCAATCAATTTTTCTTGGGATAACAGCCACTGATCCACCCATATGGGATTGTTCGTTTTCCAGTTAAGCTTTATGGTTTGAGGGTTTTGCTCAGGGGCCATGCCTGAAAAACCACTGAGGGATAAACAAGCCTGAAACACAGTTGGGACATAATATGCCTTCTGATGAGAGAGGGTATACCTGGGGGAAGTGGAAGAATAATGGGAGTCGTCCATGCCCTCTGTCCTTCCAACTCAAACTGAATTGGATATGAGCTTTTAAGCCCTACCTGGTGGCCTCTAATTCCTACTACCGCTTTATCAATTGGAAGAGCGGGCCATGAAGGCCAACAATCAAAGCTTATTATGGTAATATCTACCTCGGAGTCTAAGAGGGCAGTAATAGTGACTTGTTTGTTAATATCTCCCGGTCGTTTACCGGTGCTAAGATGCATGCGCAGCTGAATGGTGGGTGTTGATTGCATATTTAATGATAACATGGCCATGCTGCCCGTGCTACCGAACCCGCAACTCCCCCTCAGTTCTCCTCCTGTGTTTTTCCACTCCTGGGCCAGAGGGATCAGTTGTGCAATATGAGATCCAGCAGGGATAAATATAGGAGGGTTGAGGGCGTAACAAATAATCATAATGATGCCAGTATAGTCAGCATCTATAATCCCTGGGATCACAATTATACCCTTAACTGATGCCGACGAATGTCCCACAAACAATGCTCCATAACACTTTCCCTGAATTATTATTGGTCCTGAAGTGGTGGAGGCTATCTTAGTGGGCTGGCTATTTACAAGGGTCATACTTACTGTGGTAACCAAGTCTGATCCCAGACTCCCTCTGGTGGCTGGCCGTAGTTGGCTTGCACTGGTATTTGTGTCTTGCTGCTCAGACACAGAGCACTCTTTCGCCAGTTTCCCAGACCCCGTTTACAAATTAAAGTTGCATGTGAAGCATTCTTGTAGTTTTCACACCAAACCCGTTCCCTACATTGTCTCCGAATATGTCCCCTATTCCCACACCTATAGCATAACCCTCGCAACTCAACCCTCTCCTTTATCCCCAATGGTCTTAGTGCAGCTGTTAAAGCAGTAGTGACTGATTCCATTGAGGCATGCATTGATTGTTCCACTGCTCTCCCAGTCATAGCTGCAGACGCGTCTACACCACTTTGGTTCACCTCTTCTATCATATCTGCCAAATTGGCTGATCGTGGCAACTGCATTAGGATACTCTGTGTTTTTGCATTGGCGTTTGTGAGAATCCTTCTCTGTTTCTTGGCTCAAAGCTTGCTTCCTGAGGTATTTCTTGTGATAAGACTCTGAATGATTTGTTGAGGAGGCAACTAATGGGTGCTAACCGTGTGACAATGGATATCGCTTTGGGAACATTTGAAAGCCCCTTCCCCCCAGAACTGCTTGCTCTGTAGAAGAGCGGATGAGAATGTTCAGGAGTGTTTACTGGCGGAAGATCTGACCTGTGACAAAACAGCTTCAGCTAGGTGTGGGAAAATTGGGGAATGATACCATCGTTTCCTGTGAGAAACAGGATGCAGATGGGTACCCCTGCTCCCTCTTATCTGCTGGCAAGGCCTGGAAGATGGGAACAAAGGAGTTTCTGCTGAGATCCCAGAGCCAGAAGCTGCCACTCAAAGGAGAGCTGACTCGGCCACTTTGGATTTGAGCTGTCACTCCAAAGACAGCTGACTCGACCACTCTGAAAGCATTGAAAAGGGGCCATCATTGCCATGGTTGTGGTCGTCCTTCTCACCATCATTGTTGTCAACAGGACAACTCTGCCTGACGACCCACCGCTACTGAAGATCAAAGACTGAACTACGGACCACGCTGGATCCATGGTGGTGACTATGTCCCTCTTGCTGCCTATAAAGACCCCTTGCTTCTTCTTTCCTATCTTTTCTATCGCCCTCCTTCCCTTCCCCATTACCCTAATTCATAATAGTGTCCGCCCTTCCCTTCCCCATTTCCCTGATTAAGATTTGTAATAAACTGGTCGGACCAACATTTGAATCGTTGCTTCTTAATCTCACGC
Organism: Lagopus leucura; assembly: GCF_019238085.1. Lineage (NCBI taxonomy): Eukaryota > Metazoa > Chordata > Aves > Galliformes > Phasianidae > Lagopus > Lagopus leucura. The sequence goes on from NW_024964710.1 coordinate 26,002, forward strand.
CGGGTATATAGATAATAAAAGAACCTCCTCTCCCTCCTATAAATTGGAGCGAGACAGCGTTCTCTACCATTAATGCTTTTAGCATAATCTCCTTGGATTCTGGAGTGAGGCAAGGTTCAGACATTAGGGAATCTGTTAATTTGTCTATAAAGGAAGAAAATGATTCCCTGTTCGATTGCTTAATTGTAACGTATCGTGGCTGCATCTTTTCTGAGGGCACAAACTGCAAGGCCATTCGAGCGCAGCGCATAGTTTCCCATAGAAAGGGTGCAGGAAAAGTCATCTCAATCTCAATGGTTGCATAATTGCCCATCCCCACTAACATGTCAGCAATCACATGGATGATTGGGTCGCCCGGGGACCTATTTACCCTGGTTGAAGCCTCACACTCCGTCCGCCAAGCCTTTTCCCACACAATAAATTGGGAAAGTCAGCAAATCAGTTTCATTATTTGCTTAATACCTTCTGGCACCATCATATTTGTGAACCATAGCCATTGTAACATTTGCCTGGCCACCTCCGAGTGCAGCCCATAAACAACCACAGTATTATGTAACTGTTGTAACAGCTTCCAATCTAATTGTACATATCTGGCAACCTGCACGTTCCCTTGCCCAGGCTGATGAATTACCAGGAATACTCCCTGGGACAACATTCCCGCTACGTCCCATTCCCCCTCCAGCACCGCATCCCTTATTATTGCTGACGACTCCCCACCCCCCTTAGGTTGCATGCTTAAGCCACCATGTCCCCCCAGTCTCCCACCAACTTTCCTTTCCTGAGAGGCAGCTTCGTCATCGTCGGATGACGATTCCCCCAATTCGGGATTCACAGGGATTGGTCGTTATTGGCAGTCTAGGGCAGGTAGACTTATCTGCTCCATCTGTCATGGGTGGGATAGGCTGTGGGGGGGAGGTGGGCTCAATCTTTTCTGGGGCAGTCCAATGTGACAAGCTCAGACCACGAGCTTCCAACATAATCATGGGGGTGATGGTTCGAAAAGGGATTGTCCTCCTACCCTGAACACCGATCCTGTCATCTTTATTGTCCTCAGCCGGGTCCAACACCTGCATCACATTCCTGACAGTATTTTTCTCTACTTGGTATTTCTTTAGGCAGTTAATAACCTCCCACCATGGGCTCTGCATCCTTTTAGCCCACTTTTCCCCATCTACTACAGCATCCCAAATAGCATCACTGAAATCTCGCCTTTCCTTAATTTTGAAAAGACTTGTACTCAAGTCATTAAAATGCCCTTTTGCCCAGCCTGTCGTAACTAATGATGATAAGGCTTTGGCACTGAGCTTCACTCCTCACTTCTTTAAGAAGCTTAATAATAGCAACAGGGCTATCTCCAACTCCATGTCGTCTTCCATTCTGGTTTTAGTGCACCTTCTCGACCTGCGTCCTTCCTCCCGCAACAAATCCCCAAAGCTTTTCAGATGGCCCCTGGTCCCTGTTTAGGCGCCATTGTGGGAGCGGGATTCTGGGCAATTACTTAGAGACGACTTGATACGAGTTAGCAGATAAGTCCAATGTTTAATGGTAGAGCAATAGAATATATAACTTTTAAGCATACTTGTTGCATATTCTCATTTGTTATGGCTCATTCACATCAACCTGTAACCGTGACAACACAAAATTTCCCACTCTGCCTACCCCTCACAATGACTTTTTCATACAGAACAACTTGCAACGAGTTGTTTACCCAAATTCCTTTACACCGTTATCATATCCTCGATACTCTGAACATGGCCTTGTTTTTCAAGCCAGTCCTCAACACAACAGTTTTCTCCCTGGAACACCTAGAGATGTGGAAATGTCTGGTAATACTTCAGAACCAGAGGTGTGGCTAAGATCTGCGTAGTGTCTGAGGACATCTCAGCCTCACCAGCAAGGGCTGTGAGGAAGTATTCAAACTTTCTGCATAATGTGTTCTCTCGTGGGATGGGGATACAACTTAGGGAATGACAAATGTAGTGGTTTGCTGGGAAAATTTAACCCTATGAGAATTCTCTTCCAAGTCACACAGAACAGCAAGGCAAAATGTAGAGCAACTGGCAAAAAGTGGTTCTTAAAGGTAGGATTTGGACTGTGCTGACCTGTGCCAAGGGTGATGAAGAAAAGAATGGTGAACAGGTCTCTGTAATGTGTGTTTATGTCTGTGGGAAGTGTAATCCACATTGCAGAAGGAAAAGTGTAGTGTCATGAACAAAAGAGGAGAGAGAATCACTCCTCCAGAGCCTCCCAAAAAGAGGAAACCAGGAGAGAGGACAAGGAAAGAGGTTCAGCAGAGGTGAGAGCCAGCAGGAGAACCCAAAGTGGCTTGCTGGAGGTAACAAGTTGAACTTTCTTCCACTATTGGGACAGTCTTGGATGATTTCTAATCTTCCATTGGCACTGAATATCCCTGTGGCCAAAGCTGGTCATTTGTCCCAGCTATATTCCTCTGAATTTCTTGCCTACACCCAACCTACCTGCTGGTGGGGAGGGGTAGCCATTGTTTGAAGAAGACTTGACTCTGTGCAGGCACTATTCAGCAAAACATCAGTGTATTATTAACTCCATCAGTGGCCCCATCCCAGCCAAATGCAGTAAAACCACACTGATAATGCACCACTGTTTTTTTGCTACTGTTAAACACTGCTTGCAACAGTTTATTAGGTTTATACAGCAAGATTTCTGTAGCTGGGGGATTGCAAGTGTGCCCACTGCAAGAAGAGTCCCGAAGCTGCCCTGTGTTAGGTAAGAGCCAGTTCCAGATGGCTTGACCTGCTGCTGGCCAAATCTGTGCTAGTGAGAAACACTAGTTAGTCTTCTGTAATACTACACTGAAGAAATGGAAGAAAAAGCATAGCGATAACAGCTAGGAAAAAGGAGTGAGAAAATGTGAAACAACTCTGTAGAAACCAAGGTCATTGAAGGAGGAGAAAGGACTGAGTGTTTCAAGTGCTGGATTAGAGGTGCTCCTGCAGCCTGTGGAGAGGACCATGGTGGTGCAGGCTGTGTCCCTGCAGTCTATGGTGTACCATCGCAGATATTTGTACTGCAGGCCACGGAGAAACCCATGGTAGAGCACATGCATCTGGATTCAAGGAGGCTGCAGCCCATGGAGATCTCAGCAGAAGCAGACTCTGGGACAGAACTGCAACCCATGAAGAGGAAACCTTGGTGGAGTAGGTGATCTGCTAGGAGCTGCCACTCGTTTGGAACCCATGCTGGAATAGTCCACTCCTGAAGAATGGTGTGGCACAGACCCATGCTGGAGCAGATATTTAAGAACTGCAGTCTGTGGGAAGTTCACAGTGTATCAGTTAGGGAAGGACTATATTGTGTGAGAGTGGCCCCACAACAGAACAGACAAAGAAAGTGATAATGAAGAAACAGCACAGATAAAACTATATTGACTGAGCCACCATTCACCTATGCTGCTTGTGAGGAGTTAGAAGGGGGTGCGTGGTAGGCAGGTGTTTTTAATTTCCTTATTCTTTTCATTCTTCTATTGTTAGTAGCTAGCGATAACTTATCTTAATCTCCTTTATACTGAACTGTTTTGTCTGTGATCTCTCTGTTCTTATTGCTAGTCATAACTCTTTAGTCATCTATTTTCTTTTGCTCTCAATGTACTTGTAGAAACCTTTCACAGCCCTTGAGAAATTCAAGTCAAGCTCAGAAGTCAGATACAGAAGATTTCCCTGTAATTGAATGCCACTAGTGACATACATGGGAAGAATGAATCTTTGGATGGACAATAACAGAAATTCCACTTTCCATCCCCTGCCCATTTTGCCTACTCTTTCCCCCTTTCTTCCATGTCTCCTTTTACTCAACAATGAAATGGATGTTTACAAGAGACAACAGAATTTCCTGAAACCTTTCAGGGTGTGGCACAGCAAAAAGCCAGCAGAATTGATTTGACTTGGGTTTCCTCACTCAGTTAGCAGAGATTGAAATGAGGATGCCCTAATTATCCAAAAGATGGCAGCAAAAGAGCATCCATGGAGCTTGCAGTTTATTCTACCTGTTGACTCCTAGGATGCTTTGAGAAACTGTTCCTCTAGATGGTCAGCAGAAGAAAAAAAAAAAAAATGCAACTGTCCTGGCAGAACAGAAAGAAATCTCAATCTGTGTTTCCTGAGGCTGCTAAACCTCCATGAAAAAAAGCAGAATAAAAGAAGATCTGGTTGCTAGGGAGGGAAAAAGTTTGTGTTGGTCAAAATTTTTTGTCCAGAGCAATTTCTTGGCATTGATAACAGAATTTTAATTTCTGAGTGAGTGCAAAAAACACTCCTCGTATCTAATTTCTATGCCTCACAACCAGATGCTTGAATAAAGCTGGAAAAGCAGCCTCACCTCTCTGCTAAATATTGGCCTCAACAACACAGAGACAACACTCCTCTCTGAGAAGTTTAGAAAGCAAAGGCATCCTTTCTGAACATTATTATTCAATGAGAGTGCTTCTCAACTAGGTACACATCAGACTTGTACCCCTAATGCAACATGGGAGCAGATCTGGGAAGCGATTGCCAAATAGAAGCTGAGCAGCAAAAGTGTATAGAGGAAGTATAAGGAGGAGACTGCAGAGTAGATAACCTGTATGAGTAGGAGATTATAATCACAGGTCAATTGGTAGTATAGTTATAAGTTTAGCTGCTTTCCAAACAGTTGGCTGGGGTTTGATTACAAATAACACAACCTAGCTTTTCTTCTACCAAACTCAAAGCAGTACCTTGTATCTTCATTACGCAGCGTGTCCTACTCCAAATCCACCCAGCTTCCCCCACAAACACCAGCTGCCTTAAGGCATTGAGCCACTCACTCGCTTCACCTCATATATGGCCTTGAGCTACAGCCAGACCCCATGAGACATCTCCCAACAGACAAAAGTCAGCCTTGTTAAAATCAGAGTGGAGAAACTGAAAGGGAAGCACTACTGACTTGAGCTGTGCTCTCTAGGAGGAAAGGAAGCATAAAGCAGCTGCTTGACCGGCAACCCTACTCATCAGTGTCAAAACTGTGCTCGTAGACACAGAATTGTGTCCTGCTCCTCCTAGTGGCTGCAGCAGCCCTCCCTTTTTCTCTCTCCATGCAGCTTCTGGCAGTCATCTCTGAGTTCTCCAATGCAAACACCTGTGAGAAATGCCCCAAGTATACTTCTAGGTACTACTAGATAACCCTGGGTTCTGTGAGCCCCCATTGTTAATCCTCAGTGGTGTGATCAGAGCACCCCAACTGGAGGGTGCTGTTCATGTAGCCCCACAGCAGTTAAGAACCATCAGTCCTTGTTCTGCCCCTCTCTTCCCTCCCAGGACATCTCTCGCTTTCTCCAGGCAAGGCCTATCCAGAGGCTTTCTCTTTATTCAGTGTACCTTAGTTTCCCTACCAGGGCCTCCAGATGAGGGTGCTGGAGAGAAGTGCTGATGCAGTACCAGCCGCCCCCAGGACAGCATCTTCTGACTACTGGGATATTTCCAGACTGGACTTCTCAGTGTGGTGCTGGTACAGGGGCCAGAGGAAAGAACTTTTTGACTTGCCCAAGAGCTGGATCTTCTGCTGATGGTGTTTGTGTTGTCTCAAAAGCTGTTTGTTTGACATTTTTTTCTGGATGAGGTATTTCGCTCAAGGTTGAGATTCTGCTGTAAGTTCCAGACATCCTACTTGTCTAAGATAAATAATCTTCCTGAGATACAACATTTCTCAGGGTGACCATAAATAAAAAACAAGGATGAGAAATCTGAGATGAGGCACAAGTCCAAAACAGCAACAAATCAGAAGAGATTAAGTGTCCT
>NW_024964711.1:0-3703 GCF_019238085.1 Lagopus leucura
GCTCTTCAGCCTGTTACCTGAACTGTGGGCTGTATGCGGTGCTGCAATTGCTGCTAGGATTTAAGCACATCTCCTGATCTTGGTCTCCTCTTTGTCACTTTCTCTCTTTTTTAGCAAGTCTGGAGGAAGCTGAGAGTACCAACCTTTTGTGTTTTCCGCTAGGAATGTCACTCATCTTCAAGATTTTCCTTTCAGCTTGGTTAAATAGCATTCCACCAGGCTCACTCACTTGCTGTGTGTTCCAGATTTGCATCCTGAATGTGGAAATGATTTATGAATTTCTCACATACTTTATCTTACACTAGATTAGTTGTAGATTTTTTTACATAAGTGAAGACTAAGTCCGTATAAATGATGGTTGATGCTCTGCTGTCACCTTGGAAATGGGTTGTACCCTTTTAGTGTTTTAATTCTGGTCTGTTATGACTGCTAAATTTTTGTGGGCTGAACTTAACAGCCTCGTCTTGGAATTGGTTGGAATTATATCAGTTGCTCTACGAATTGTTTCTACAGGCAGCTGTGAATGTTCTTTCAGATTTGTTAGGGTAAATTGTATTTTTATAAAATTAGAACATTTGCCAAAGACCTTTTCTGTCCAAGGAGTACCCAGCTTTCCTGGTGGCAGCCTGTTCAGTTGTGCTAAGTTGGCCAAACCACTCAGGATTCACCAGCCTTGGGACTTGCACAGCATTACGAAAACATTTCTGTTGCTTTGGCACGTGCTTTGGCATCCTTGAGTCTCTCATTAAGAAACTAACATTTGATTATTAACAAGACAGACTTTTTTCTAAAATCCGTACTGAGTTTTTGTGATCAAAGACGCAGTGAAAACACACGTTTTGTCATCAGGACAACGCTATTCTGAATGAAGATATATTAAGATATATTAAGCCATTTCTTGTGGAAATTGCTTGAAGTTGAACCTGATGCAGATCAGCAAGAGCAAGTGTAGAGTCTTGCAGCTGGGGAATAAGGACTGCGTGCAAGAGCACAGTCAGGGGCTGGAGCTCTGTGGAGAAGGAGCTGGGGGTCCTGGTGGACAACAGGTTGGCCGTGAGCCAGCAGCGTGCCCTGGTGGCCAAGAAGGCCAATGGGATCCTAGGGTGCATTGCAGAGCGTGGCTGGCAGGTGGAGGGAGGCCGTCCTCCCCTCTGCGGTGCTCTGGTGAGGCCGCAGCTGCAGTGCGATGTCCGGTGCTGGGCTCCTCAGTGCACAAGAGACAGGGAACTGCTGGAGAGAGTCCAATGGAGGGCCGCAAAGGTGATAATGGGCTTGGAGCATCTCCCCTGCGAGGAGAAACTGGGAGAGCTGGGGCTGTTCAGTCTGGAGAAGAGAAGGCCGAGAGAGGATCTGATCACGGTGATCAGTGTCTGCAGTGGGAGAGTCGAGTCAGTGCGGGCAGTGTGTGACAGAGCCTCTGTGTTCTGCCAAGGCCGCCCAGCCCCGCTTCCACTGCCTGTAATTCCTTCTTTCCCTCAGTCTGACCAGCAGGTACTTGCCCAGCCATGCCAGTTTCCTGCCTCCTCTACTTGATTTCTTATTCCGGAGGTTGCAGAGCTCTTGTGCTCTCAGAAAGAGAGCATCCTGAAGGAGCTGCCAGCTCTGCTGCGTTCCTTGTCCCTAAGGACAACTTCCCAGGGGATCTCATACAGCAACTCCCTAAGCAGCCTGAAGTTTGCTCTGCTGAAGGTCAGGGTCCTGACTGCTCTTTGCCAGGCACATGTTCCTTGAGGTCACAGATATGACCAGGGCATGGTAGCTGCAGCCCAACCTGCCTCTAATCTTAATCTCTTTATTGATCTCTTCTGAATCTGTGAGCTCCTGGCCCAGTAACCCTTCTCCTCTGGTCAGTTTGTCTGAGACCTGGGCCAGCAAGTTCTTGTCAGTGGGCTCTGGGAGTCTCCTGGACTGCTTGCAGCTCACATGGGGAAATCAACAGGAGGAGTTAGAAACTGTGGCACCATTGGGAAAGCATGGCCTAATTGCTATTACAGAAACATGGTGGGATGAATGCCATGATTGGAATACCCTGATTGAGGACTACAGGCTGTTCAGAAGGGATGGACAGGGTAGGAGGGGTGGCGGAGTTGCCCTCTGTGTTAGGAAGTAGCTGGATTGCGAAGGGCTGCGTCTGAGGAACAGCCAGGATCGGGTCGAGAGCTTGTGGGCAAAAATCAAGGATCGGTCCAGCCGAGGGCATGCAGTGGTTGGGGTCCGCTATAGGCCACCCGATCAGGAGGAGCCTGTTGGTGAGACCTTCTTGCTTCAGCTGCAGGAGGTGTCGTGCTCGCGGGCTCTTGTCCTGATGGGGGATTTCAACCACCCGGATGCCTGCTGGGAGGGCAGCGTGGCGCGTGGCAGACAATGCAGGAGATTCCTGGAGAGTCTGTTGAGGACAACTTCCTGGTGCAGGTAGTGGATGGACCAACCCGAGGTGAAGCCTGACTGGATCTGGTGCTCACTAATGCAGAGGAGAGCATCAGAGAGGTTAAGACTGGAGGCAGCCCGGGCCGTAGAGACCGTGCCTTGGTGGAGTTTGTGATCTGGAGGAACGCGGGCCTGCCAAAAAGCAGGGTTAGGACCCTGTGCTTCAGGAGAGCAAACTTCCGACTGCTCAAGGAACTGCTGAGTGGGATCCCCTGGGAAATGTGTCCTTAAGGGCATGGGCACAAAGCAGAGCTGGCAGCTCTTTAAGGACACCCTTCTAAGGGCGCAACGGCTCTCCATCCCCCAGCAGAAGAAATGGAGCAGGGGAGGCAGGCGACCGTGGTGACTGTGCAAGGACCTGCAGCTGAAACTGCAGGAAAAGAGGGAAACGCACAGAGAGTGGAAGCAGGATTGTGTATCCTGGGAGGAATGCAGGGCTGTTGTGCGTGTGTGTAGAGATAGGATTAGGAAAGCCAAGGCGCAGATGGAGCTGAACTTGGTGGGGGATGTGAAAGATAACAAGAAGGGGTTCTACAGGTACATGGGAAGAAAGAGACAGGCCAAGGAGAGTGTTCCCCCTCTGATGAAAGGCTATGGGGAGCTGGCTTCGTCAGACGTAGGAAAAGCTGAGGTGCTGAAAGAGTGCTTTGCCTCAGTCTTCACAGGTAGTCAGGCTTCCTGTGTCTGCCAAGGCCAGGAGCCTCCAGATGAGGGTGTGGGGAGCGGTTTGTGTCCCACTGTAACAATGGAACAAGTCCGAGTCCTCCTCATGCAATGGAACGTGTTTAAGTGCATGGGGCCGGATGATATCCATCCCAGGGTTCTGAAAGAGATGTGGTTGCCAAGCTGCTCTCCATCACATTTGAAAAATCATGGCTGTCTGGTGAAGTCCCCGGTGACTGGAAAAAGGGGAACGCTTTTATAGAATCCCATTTTTAAGGAAGGGAGAAAGGAAGACCGAGGGAAGTGCAGGCTGGTGAGCCTCACCTCTGTGCCTGGGAAGATCATGGAGCAGATCCTCCTAGAAGCTATGTTAAGGCACATACGAGACAAAGAGGTGATTGGAGACAGCCAGCATGGCTTCACCCAGGGCAGATCGTGCGTGACCAATCTGGTGGCCTTTTATGGTGGAGTGAGGGTACGTTCAGCCCTGTACTTCCTGGCCTGTGGCAGGATGCAACAGGACCACTCCAGAAGCCCACTAGATGGTTTTGTGGCTGGGGTCTTAATTGCCTTGGGTAGGTTGAGAAAGGGGAGGAGTGCAGTTGGCGCACAT
>NW_024964712.1:0-1752 GCF_019238085.1 Lagopus leucura
AGCCTGTGCTCCCTGGGCAAAGCCAACTCATCCCAGCCAGTGACTCCAACTTTTATCCGTAATCATTGAGTTGCAGTCATTATCCATTACAACTGCAGTCCTGAGCAGAATCTACTCTGTCCGTGGTAGAAAACTTCAGTTCCCCCACCTCAGGTTTTCCAAAAGGTGAGCTTCAAAAACGTGCTGCCAGTTACTCCATCTCTCTCTGTACTGTCTGTAGAATGATAATGAATCAGCATTAGAAATTCCCTGCTAATCATCACTTTACTCTGACTCCTGTTCTTCAAAGGAACAAAGCACAGAGTTAGCCATGTGGTGAGATGAAAATAGGCTGATCACTGCAAGAATACTGCCTGGATTTTGTTCCAGGTGAAATGGATAGCACTTAGGAGAACCCAGCACTTTCCAACAAGAAATCTTCCTTTTTCCGCTTCTCTCCTCACACATCGCCCTCCATGATGTTTTCCCTCTTTTCCTCCCTCTTACACTCCTCTCTCATGCTTTCCTTATTTCACTTGCACTTCTGCTCTCACGTGCTCCTTCTTTCTTTTGCACTTTGCTCTCCCAGAGCCTCGCTTTCCCCTTTGCTGTTTCTCAGCAGTATTTCTTGCTTGCTCCCTTTCACACCTACTTGCACTTTCCCTCCCATGTCTTTGGCAGTGTGCCTTTGCTGTTTCTCTCTCTCTACTGCTCCCTCCACCGCATGACCCTTTCTCTCTCTTCTCTGCTCCTTCCATTCCTTCTCTTGCTCCCCATCCCTTCTTCTCTCTTCCTCTCGCATGCTGTTTCCCTCTTGGCTCTTGTTTTCTCTCTCTCTGAAATACTTACCCTGTGTTAATCTCCTTCTTAGACGCTTTTCCTCTCTGACTTGTGCTCTCTTGAAGAGCTTACCCTCTCGCCTGTGTTTTCTGACATGCCTTCCACGTGTCACTTATGTGTTTATCTCTTGCTTTTTCCTGTCACACTCTCTCATTTTCCCATTTTCTGTTCTTCTGTCCCCTTATTCCTCTTGCTTTCCAGTCTTGCATTCTCTCCCTCTTTTGCATTTTTCTTTTCTTGCTTGTATTTCCTCACCTACTTGTGTTTTCTTCTGTTGCATGTTTCTGCCCTTGTCTGTGTGCTCCTACTCTGGGATGCTTTCCCTGCTGCAAGTGCTGCAATGTGGTGACATTTAATGCTTTTATTTTTTTGGCCTGGTTCTTAACAGATCAGACAGATCTTTGGCTGCCTTGCCCTCTCTCATCCTTTTCTTCTGATTTCTGCAACCTCACTATTGCATGAGATCTGGCTTGTCTGCTTTCCCTCTGATCTGCTCCCCCTCTCATTTGTGCAATCCATCTCATGCCATTGCTGCTTCTTGTGCCTTTTCTCCAGTGCTTTTTTCTTGTTCTTTAACTCTCCTGGGTTTGCTTTCTTAGTCTTGTGTGTGTGCTTTCCTTTCCTCTTGCCTGCATACACTTTCCCTTTCTTGCACATCATCTTTTCCCATGGGAAGGGGCTGTTTATCAGGGAGCATAGGGTGGGATAAGGGATAAAAGCGGCTTTAAACTAAGCAAGAAGAGACGTAAAATAGAAAGACAGAATAATTTTTTGCAGTGTTGAATGTGTGTATGATTTAGCTCAGCCTGCATATGCCGCTTGCATGTCCCACTTGCTCATGTTCCCTGTCTGTAAGAGTTCTTCTGTGATGCTGTACTTTTCTTTTTGTTCTTTACGCATGAGTCACATCTCTCTTCTGCATGTGTTTTTTTT
>NW_024964713.1:0-20745 GCF_019238085.1 Lagopus leucura
GGAATGGAATGGAATGGAATGGAATGGAATGGAATGGAATGGAATGGAGGCTGTGATGGCAGCATTCAGCTCTGTGCTAAGGCTGGGCCCTGCCTCCTTTCCTTGGTCCCCTTTTATTCCTTTGGCAACACCTGCAAACAGAAGTGTTACTGCAAGGTGGAGGGAGCAAACAAGAAGTAAAACAGTTTGTAATTTCTACGGTCCCAGCCCTCCTGTGGCTCTCGTGTGGGATCCTTGAGCACTTGTTGCTCTGGAATGTGAAAATCAGGCTGAGGTGGGGGTGACAGCAGTGCTGCTTCAGCCTGCCTTGTGCACCAAACCCCAGAGGCAGCGTATTTAATTCGAACTTTCTAAGCGCAGCAAAGCAGCGGTGGCAGAGGGGAGGAAAAGCTCCGGCTGCGTGCAGCGATCCTGTGGTAAGGAGAGAGAGCAGGACTGGACTCCTTGCAGGCAGAGCTAAAACATTTTGCCCCGCAGCCGGCTTCCCATCGTGCCGCCTGCAGCCGCCCAGAATCCCAGTCCCGTAAGGTGACGAGGAGGTGACGGCTGAGCCGCTGCCTCCTCCCCCCTTCCTGGCTGCTTCCAGCCAGCGCTGCTGGGAAAGGGACACAAGGCGTCCCCTTCAGCGCTTGCTTTTGCAAATACCGGCGCAGGCACGGAGAGGCGGGCGGTGTTGCAGGAGCCGGGCAGCCGCAGGACGCAACAGCTTCTCCCCTCGTTCCTTGCCGTCTCTCGAGGACCTGGGACCCGCTGCGTGAAGCCCAAAAGGTGTGTGGAAAAGAGGGGGAGGGCAGCGCTGGTGTCCTGGGGCTGCTGTGTCGCCGGGGGGATGTGACCGCAGTGCGAGGGCGAGGAGAGCAGAGCCGGGATCGGGGTGAGAGGGTGGACAGCACGGTGGCTCCCACGTGTTTGAGCCCTGTCGGCCCCATTGCACAGCGGTGGTGGGAGCCCTCTGTGCTCCCCCTAGCCCTGGCCCCTCTCCGGTACCCTCCGATGAAGCTCGCTGACGCCTTGCCAAAACCAACCCGCTCCTTGCTGCCGCTGAACAGAGCTGAGCATTATTCCACAGCGTGGCTGGAGGAGACCTGAGCGCAGCGTGGCGGCTCAGAATGGCTGCTCAAAGCCAGTGGCCTCGTGTGCGCCACAAAAAGCGGCTGCCCCATCAGTTCCCACCGAAGCCCCGTACTGTTTGGGGTGAGAAAAGCATTGCTGCCTTCCTTCACCTCTTCCTCTCCTCGGCCGCAGGTGCCCCAGCATGGAGCTGCTCCTGCTGGCACTGGTGCTGGCTCTGGCACCGGGAGGGACGACTGCAGCCCGCTGCCCTGCAGTCTGCGTCTGTGACAACCTCCGTGCACACGTCCTGTGCCTCAGCCAGAACCTGACAGCCATACCTGACACCATCCCCGAGGTGGGTGAGGAACCGTTGGGCATGGGAGGGGGTGAGCCACAGCCCCGCGGTGACACGGTGCTTTGCATGACCCACAGCTCACCAAGCAGCTGGACCTGCGGGGCAACAGCTTCAAGGTGGTCACAGCCGGAGCCTTCCTCAGCACGCCCTACCTCACACGCTTGGACCTGAGCAACAGCCAGCTGGAAAGGGTGGAGGAAGGGGCATTCCGGGGGCTGGGGCGGCTGCTTCACCTCAACCTGGCCTCCAACAGCATCGCTGTCCTCTACCAGGAAGCCCTGGACGGGCTGTCCTCCCTGCAGCAGCTCATCCTGCGGCAGAACAACCTGGAGGAAATGCAGCCGGGCGCTTTTAGCCGGCTGGCGTCCCTCACCCTCCTCGATCTGAGGGAGAACGCCTTGGTCTACCTCCCAGACATGGTCTTTCAGGGCCTGCAGAGCCTCAGGTGGCTCCGGCTGTCCCATAACGCCCTCCATGTGCTGGGCAGTGAAGCCTTCACGGCCCTGCCCGCCCTGCGCAGGCTCAGCCTGGACCACAACGAGCTGCAGGCGCTGCCCAGCGAGGCTCTGGCACGGCTGAGTGAGGCCACACGGCTGGAGCTGGGCCACAACCCCATCACCTACCTGGCTGAGGAGGCCGTGGCCATGGCCTCCCTCCAGCACCTCTCCCTGGAGCATGCGGCCCTGCAGGACGTGGCACCTGATGCCTTTTCCCACAGCCCCCTGCTGAGGACGCTGGATCTGGCACACAACCAGCTGCGGGGCCTCCCCGCCTTGGTGGGGGCTGGGGGGCTGGTGAGGATCAGCCTGGCCGGGAACCCCCTGCTCTGCTCCTGCCTCCTGCTCCCCTTCCACCGCTGGATGGGGCGGGCAAGAGTGCAGACAGAGGGGACCTGCGTGGCCCCCGCAGCCCTCCAGGGCCGACCCCTTGACTCCCTGCGGCCCTCTGAGATGAAGTGTGGGCAGCCCCAGGTGCCCGTCCCCAATCCCACTGTGCCCTGGGTGCAGACTGGGGGAACCACGAGTGGGCCATGCCCCATGGGCTGCACCTGCTCCCCTGAATTCCACCACGCAAACTGTGAGAACAGAGGCCTGCGGAAGATCCCTCGTGGCTTCCCCACAGACACCCAGCTCCTCGACCTACGCCGAAATGCCCTGGGCATGGTGCCTGCGGGTGCCTTCCTGGGCCTGAAGGAACTGGTGTCCCTCCACCTGCAGAGCTGTGGTATCACAGAGCTGCACCCTGGGGCGCTGCGGGGTCTGCCCAGCTTGGTCTACCTCTACCTCTCTGACAACCAGCTCAGCACCTTGGTGCCCACTGCCTTTGAGGGGGTCCCACAGCTCGCCTACCTGCACCTGGATCACAACGCCTTCATGCAGGTGCCCTCGGGTGCCTTCCAGCTCCTGCCCAACCTCTTCTCCCTCCACCTTCAGCACAATGCCATTGGGGAGCTGGCCAAAGGTGACCTGGCAGGGTTGGCGGGGCTGCGCTGGCTGAGCCTGGCTGGAAATGTCATCAGGAGCATTGGCCCTGCTGCCCTGGCTGCCACAAAGATGCTGGAGAAGCTGCACCTGGAGAGGAACTCCCTGGAGGAGGTACCCACATCATCTCTGCAGCACCTGCCTGCCCTGACCGAACTGAAGCTGTCCCGAAACCCCATTAAGGACATCAGGGATGGCGCCTTCCTGCCGGTGGCTGGGAGCCTGCAGCACCTCTATCTGGACAACATGGGGCTGGAGCAGGTGCGTGTGAGCAGGGGACAGGCCCCTGTAGGAACCTCTACCCCCTGAAAGTCCCCAGGCTCCCAAAGCTTCGGGAGACACTCCACAGCTCAGCCAGGGGGAGAAGCTTCCTTGTGCTGGGATGGAGCTGTGTCTTGCTTCTGCCTCCCCCCCCAGCTGACCTGGGACAGCCTCACTCCCTGTTCATTAAAGACAGCAAATGCTGGCAGGGTACAGATCATTCCTGTAACCCTTCTTCAAACCGCTCCTTCCTCAATCCCAATTTCTCCTCTTTTGATGATCCCTCCTGTAGGACTCCTATGCTATAACCCTGAATTTCTCCTTGTCAAGAATTTGGTGCTAATACCGATCTCACACAGACCATGCACCTCTTAACAGTGCCCAGATCACTCTATGACCTGTACATCATCTTCTTCCCAGAAACATTGGGTAGGATCTAGTGAGTCCTAGAACACAACCCATAGTCACTGCTGATTAGAGCTACTCTTTCATGGGTGCTCCAAATTCAGGACAGGCTCTCAGCTCTCCAGCGTGGCTGTGAAGCAGAGTTTGCTCCTCTTAACAGTGATCCCCTTGCCACACTCTTGTTCTATTGCAGATTTCCCCCAGTGCCTTTGCTGGACTTGGACCCAAGATCAAAAGCCTGCATCTGGAGAGCAACAAAATGAGCAACATTCCTAACATGAGCAACTTCACAGGGCTGGAAATCCTCAATCTGAGGGACCTGCCTTTCCACTGCGACTGCCGGCTGCTACCATTGTACAGGTGAGTGCTGTGAGGGGACACAGTCACAGGGACACTCAGAGCTGCCCAACTGGTGACATGGGTTCAGCAGGGAGGTCTAGCCCACAAATACACATCTGTGTGGCAAAAAGAGTGTAAGAAGAGCAGTGATGCACTGGGATGAGCAGATATTCCAAGCCTAGGCAGGGGAGGCCCTGAGCAAGAGGTTTTGCAACAATTCATACCCGCTCACATGCAGTTTTGCCTCATCTTTTGCTCCTCCTCTGATTTTCTGCCTCATTTCCAGGTGGATTAAGAAACTCAACTTGCGTACTGGGGCCACCTGCGCATCCCCTGCAGAAGCCCAGGGGCAGAAGGTGAAGTTTTCCACCACTTTCCAAAACTGTCCCGGCTGGAGAGCCAGAGGAGCCAGTGCTGACAAGTCTAAGGCTGCAAGGAAACCCAGCAAGAAGAAGAGATCAGAAAAAGCACCATCCAGAGGCTTCAGGAAAAACAAAGCTTAGGAAACGTATGCGAAGTGCTACAGGGTTGTACCTACAACATGGTCAGAGCAGTCTTCTGGGCTTGTCCTCACTGCAGCAACACAGAGCTTGTACAGGGTATGAAGGAGAGAGCTTGGCCACAGTGGAGTGATGCTGACCTGTCCTGGCCAAGTATGACAGATGCAAGGTTTGTCTTTGCAGACCACAGAGGCACATTATCCTGTAAAGGACTTGTGTAAAAGCTTCTGCAGTGTCTGCCATGTGCTTTATCTCACGACTCCAACAGCACAGCCATATGCTTGCTTTACCTTCACAAGCCTTCAAGAGCCGAGCGGAAAAGCTGGAATTCACAAATGTTCTTTCTCCTTGACTGCTTTCAAAGGTTCAGAAATGCTGAAACAGACTGGAAACAGCTCTAGCATCCCATGCTGGCTCAAATCTTAGAGGAGAAAACTTAAAAATTTTCATCAGAGAAAACACTGCCTGAATTCCCAGCTGCTCCTTAGAATTAAAACAAAAGCAGATTGAAATCGTTCTCCTTTTTGCAAAGTTTGATCAGTGGTTCACCCATCCCATTCATAAGCAGCGTACCTGGCCTATTCCCTACAACAGGCCATAGGTTGGCACCACTGGGAGGGGAAGAGAGGAAACACTCTGCTTTTGCCCCAGAACAGGATCCCCCTGCAGGGGGTTTGCAGGGACACCCCCTTCCCTGCCTTCATTAACACCCCACAACAGGCTGCTTCCATAACACTTTTCTATTGGCCCTTTTTGGGCCAGAAGTTTCCTCAGAGAGCCAGGGAGATATTTACAGGGCAGACTGCAATGGCCCAGTTCACCCATCAGCTTTGACACTGATCCTCCACAATTTTTTCACTTGTATTTCACTCTCTCCCGTGTTTACTAACTAGTTTTGCCATCATTGCCATTTTATTATGATTATTTTGTCAAAAAGCACTTTCCAAAGCACGAACTATTTTGGCACTGCAGGCTCTTGCCTGGAAACTGGAGAGGGGCGCGTGGACAAGGCAGCCATTTCATGACTAAGACACTGTCCTGCACAGCTGTCATTTCCCTGCAGCATTTGACAAGGCAGATGTGCTGCAGCCACACAGGGCCTGTAGCACCACAGACAAGACAGGCACTTCCCCACCTGTACAAAGCTCACAGGAGTATTTAGAAAGCTTCTTTGTCTCTGTTGCTACTTGACCTTTCCGATTTGTTCTTCTGCTCCCCAGTTTGGGTTGCCCTAGTATTCTGGAAAACATGACGCAAGCCTTTGGCTTCTTCCTTCATTTAATCCACAGGGCCTTAGGATACATATTGTTGATCAAATTTACAGTAGAACTACTAAAAAATAAAAATCTCAAACTGTGCACCATACACACTGCAGTTCTGGGTTCCAAAGCAAGAAGTGATGGTACACAAAGAGCTCTCTTGCTCTCTTAAGAGGCATCATCATTCCTTTTCCCTTTTCACCTTTTCCACTCTTCCTCTCCTTCCCAAAGGCAGCGGCTGCACCCAGAGAGCACAGCACAGCAGCTGATTCCCTGACACGTGTGACCTGCACACATCATCTCAAATCACATCTTTGACACCTCCAGCTGCAGCTGAGAGCCCAGATTGCCCTCTTGTGTTTTGGCAGCCTCTGTCCCCATCAGCGGTTTCTGCTCGAAAAGATGCCTTTGGGGCAGGGAGCACACTGCCAGCAGCTACCCATTCATGCTCCTCTGCAAGCCTGAGGCTTTTCTGAGTCTATTTGCTAAGGCTTAAAGTTAAAGGCCTGGGGGCAATCTTCTTGCTCACCAAGAAAGCAGAGATGTGATGATGCAGGGTGGCCTGCCACAAAGAGAGAAGGCCCCTCTAAGTCTTCTACTTCTCACTGACAGGACCTTTCCCAAAGGGCCACAGATGAAGTGAGGCAACCGCAGGACGCTCCAAGATCAGTCTGTGTCCTCCTGCTTTATGCTGCTGATAGGAACAGGAAGCTCTGTGGTTTCAAACTCTGCCTCCAAGGGGTCGATGGTTTCTTCTTTCACCTGCACAGCAATGACTAGCAAAGGAAAAAGAGAAGGGGAAATCAATACAGGGAAAGCCAGTGTGGTCCACCTTCTATCTGTCCACGCAAAGCTGAAATTAAGCCTTTATGAGCAGCAGGAACTCTTCTGAGACCCCACCCCATGCACACCAAGCACCCTACCCAACCCCCTTCCCCAGCACCACAGAGCTGCACATTGCTACAGGGTCAAGTCACGCATTTCCTTACTCTCGTCAGGTGCTGGATCTGGCAAAGCTTTGCTGGAAGCTTTTGCTTCTCGCTTTAGCCGTGAGACGGGAGGCTTCTTGACCGTCTGCTTGATGGTGCGGCTTTTGGCAGGTAACTTTTTTCCTTAAGAAAGAGATAACAAAGCATAGGAAAATGTGCACTTCTTTCCCCTGCTAGATCAGCACCCCAGCTCCACTGAGAAGCCACAGGCCAGGGACCAGCGCAACCAACCAGCAAACTACACCATCATTAGCTGCCAACTGGTTACTTAAAAAAAAAGGAAAGGAGCTACTGAAGAAGAACTCTACATTCATCATTTCAACGTATGCTCCTCCGTGTTGTCCTTCATTAGAGATAATGGACTTCAGGATGTGCTTAAATTCCCAGGAGCTGGTCCTGTTGGAGTCCATGCAAGATTTGCTTACCTGTCTGGGTCTAGCCCTAGGAAATGGGCACGGTGGCTCCAGGGCATGGACACTGTAGCACTGATATTTTCAATTTTAGCTGACGTTTTTACTTAGGTTCAGTGTCTGTGTACTCTTTAGATGTCCATTCCTCTCCACCCCCCAGGAATGAACTCCTTGCCCGTCTATGCATGACTTGCCATATCTACTGCAACAACGACAGCAACAAGGACAAGGTAGAACAGTGACACAGTCCAGCCCCACTACTGGCCTCTTCAGCCATCTGAAGGCTTTCTTTCCTGCAGCACAAAGCAGCCACGGCTGCTTTCTGGCTGCCCTCCAGCTGTGGCCAAGAAACTCCCTCTCACCACAGACATGGTGGGAAAGCAGCACACCTCACGCCTGCAAACAAGCGCCATTTGTACCTCAGCCAACAGAAAAGACTGTGAGACAGAGCCTTCCCACACACGCACAGCGCTCTGCTCTTGGGTAATGGGGGCGAGTAAGAAGGATGAAGCTGAGCTGTCACACCCAGAGCTGACTGAGAGCAAACACAGCAAGACGAGGCCTCTCTCTCCTGCTCTGATCATACACAGGGTTCCTCTCACTGGGCCCAGCCTGCGAGCGAGCGGGAGGGCACTAATCAAACATCACTCACTCTTCTTTCCATAGGGTTTCTTCCTCTTCTTGGGCACCTCCTTGGCCTTCACTGGAGTTGTGAGCTCTGCCATAGAGACGAGAGGGAAACGAAAGCCAAGTCCCACAACCAGTAGGTAACTGGGATGAAGTGATATAAGCGAGAAACAAGATACACCCGTCCCCCCGAGTCAGCGCCCTCTTCCCCAGACAACCGGCTGAGGGGAAAGCAAGGCCCTAGTGCAGCTGTTGTCTGTGCTTCCACGTGAGGGCACAGGGTGACAGGCTGGGGCAGCACAGGGGAGAGAGGCCTAGTGCACGTTGGGCAGGAACAGGCAGAGAAAATGAGCTCTGTCGCTTGGATGCAAAAGGAAGTAATCTGCAGAGGTGAGGCAATGGCCTCCCTGTGACAAGGAAAGGAACAAACTCTTGAGAGGGAAACTCTTACCTTTCACACAGTCAGAGAAATTATGAGATAAGGGAGCGGTGCCCGAGGTGCCCCTGCTACCTGGCTAAGGCTGTAGTGTGCTTAGTAAGAGGGAGCTGTGCAGGGACAGGACCACCTGAACTCTACCCAACTTCAGCACAAGCAGCTCTCTGTTGGTGTGCAGGTGGGGATGCCGAGGGGACCCTGAGCCAACCTCAAACCTCAGGTTGTTTTCTCCTCACCACAGACTCCTTCCTCTGCCAGTTGCAAGCTTGTGCGGCTGTAGAGAAGGACTTGTGGGAGCCAGCACAGCCCAAGCTGTCAAATGGGCCAAAACGAGGAGCCGCTCACAGACAAGGAGGGAGGACACCTTTGCCTCCAGCATCAGAAACCAGAGTCAAGTCTTCACTCACCTGGAACAACAGGCGGCTGAAGCTGGTAACCTGTCAGCTCGCACCACCCCACAGGATAGATGTCTGGAGACTCACAGTCCACCCACTGGTCATACTCGTTGTCCCAGCCATCAAAATGGATGCTGAGGAGGCGGTGCACTACACGCTTCACCGTGGCCACACATATGAGCCGGGGTTCCATCAGATCCACTGCTTCCACCTTCATGCCTGCCTTGAAGCCGTGGTTTGGGCAGTCCTGAGTGCATTAAAAACATAAAGGAAAACTCAAGACAATTGCATCCAGACCAAAGCCATACTGGACAGCAGTTCCCTGCAACAGCTACAGGCTTGCCTACAGCAAGCAGAAAGAAAAAGCCCACTCTCAAGCCTGAACACAGGCAGAAATTGCAGACGGAGGCTGTAGGATCTCCCTCCCTCTCTCCCTGCAGACCTTCAGAAGCCATCTGGACGTGGGCCTAGGCACCCTGCTCTAGGTGTCTCTGCTCAAGCAGGTTGGACCAGATGTACGCAGAAGCCCCTTCCAGCCTCAACCACTCTACAACAGACAGAACTCTTGTGGCCTTTCTTGCTGACTACAAACACATCTCTTCTCCTGGGCAGCACTCACTGTGTTGAAGAGCCGTGCCGGAACAGATCTGGATTTTGTCATTTCCAGGTAACTTTCCCAGTTGAAAGTCTTTGCATCTTGGCCTGAAGGAGGAAGAAGAGGTCAGAGAAAAAACACAACCACCGGGCAGATCAGCTGAGAGAAAAGGCAAGAAAGAAGCACAGTAGCTACCTCCAAAGCATGTGAATCTGATTTGGACATACTCTTAGACTACAGATTCCATGGCAGTCCAGCACCTCCCTCCAGTGGGCAGAGAGAAAAGATGCAACACTCATGTCAATCATATATCAGACCACAGAAATAGGTGAGGAGAAACAATCAAGAAGGGATTTGATCGCACATGGAAAGCAAACCACTAAAAGCAATCTTTATCCCACCCACAGCAACATCAAAGGAAGACAGAACAGCACTACACAAAATGCTGCAACACACATTCAGAGTAGGCCTTTTTGGGCATGGCCAGGTGAGGCAGTAAAATCCACTCTTAGAGGGATGGCATATCAGACTCGATTTATTTGTGCAAGAAGAGGTGGCTCCTGCCATTTCTAGTGGTCCGAGTCACAGAGCAAGAGCTCTCGTTATCACTTCCCAGCGTTGTTATCCTTTACACCGCTGGTTATTCACCTGGAATTGTACACCTGTCCCCATGATCCTTCAGGTGCTAAACTAACAGTGATGCCCTCTGGAGACGTTCCTTCATTTCACCAAGACTCGGTACTGAGGGAGAGCTTTTCCTCCAGTCAGCTAGATCTCCAAAACCAGGAAGGGTGGAACTCAGAGGTTTTGATTCATCTCAATCTGCCACTTCCCAGAAAAGCCCAGTCCAGCAGATTCTGCGCACAGGTTTTTGCCACAGGCCAGAATCCAAATCTCACCTTTTGGAGGGGTCAGATCAATGTTGTTCTTCTGACAGAAGTTGGCAGGGAAGATGGCATGTGAGGAAGCGTGATAGCAGAACCAGTCAGAGCCATCATCAGATGTGGCTCCATCAATGCTGATCATGAGATATCCATCCAGGAGCACCTAAGATAGGAGTGAAAGGCAAAAGTGCTCTCAAGTCTCTCCTTTCAAAAGATCTCACAGCACCCACAGCTGAACCACCATTGCCACTAGACAGTGAAATGCAGTATTTTTTAGTGTATTTTAGTATATTTTAATAGATTTTAGTATATGCTCCAGGATCCACAGAAGCTTCTCCTGATACGTCAGCCAGCATAAGCTAATCCTCAGAGCAGCAACTGCTGCAGGACTGGAACTGACACTATCAGTTTTATGAGATAGGATCTTTCCTACTGCATGCCGAGGTGTGAAGGTTGTTGCCAGTCACACACCTTGGACAGTTAGCTCATAGATCACACATGCTCATCTTCGTGCTGTTCAGGTAGGTGTGAATGGCCAGCTACTGATCTCATCAGCCTGCCAGACCTCTGAGCTAATGCCCCAGTTCACACCCTCCATATCCTAGCTGCCCACCTTTCTCTTGACAGCTCCACTTTACAGCTCTCCTGTCTCCCAGGCAAAATTCTACCCAGTCCTATCCATTTGCAAAGACCTGAGGAAAGGCTGGAATGTCTCAGATAAAGCCAGAAGACCTCTTCCCCACCCAAAACTTACCTTGCAAACAGTGGCCACACAAATGTTGCCCAGATTCAGAGGGTCAATGGCCTCCAGTTTCATGCCTTCCTCAAACCAGCCACCTTCAGCATATACAGCACGAACCTACAGGAGAGCCCACAACACCAGGTACTGTCAGGGGTGTGGGACAGCCCCATCCTGACACCAACTGCCCCAGATGCAAACCGGATTAACACAAGAAGGGAGGGGAAATAAAGAACTAAAATACAGTGTAAGGAGGCAGACAGCACAATACTGCCCTTATGCCAGCAAGTTGCTGCCAAGACTCAGGCCAGACCGAGCATCTGGCTATTGCTCTGCAGCAGTCTCCTTCTGATCTCAGGCCCCACCTGTTTACTCCCACTCAAAACTCTGAGCATCTGCTCACTACTCAGTTGAGCTCCTCAATCTGAGGCCATCTTTTAGTTTTCCTGCCTTATTATTCTGACTTTCCCCTGCCTTGACACCCCAAATACTTCACTGTCCTATAGCTGTGAGGGGAACAGACCAATCACCCTTAACTGCCCACAAAGCAACATATACTCAAGGAAGTGGCATCACTGCTCCCTGTGTTGTAGCCATGGCAGAAAGCAAGACCTGTCCTACCTTCTTAAACAGGTAGGGAACAGCATCGCAGTAAATCTTCCGGAAGGTGGGGTGGTTTGCCATGTCACTGCGCTTTTCTTCTGGAAGGAATGGGGAAAAAAAACACAAAAGAAGTGAGAAACCTGCAGCAAATGCAGCAAGAAAACATGCTGGCTATCAGTTATCTGTGAGAACTCAAAAGCTAAAGAAGATCAGATCAGATGAATAATACAGGTCAATCCCTCTACATCTTCCTCTAACAGGCTGTGATACAGAGCTCATACAAAAACAAATGCCTGATCTTCCACCACGATGGGACTGGTGTTAACAGTAGAGCCGGGCAGCAATAGCAAAGCAAAAGATGCATGTGGGAGCCTGATCCCTACCTGTCTTCTTCATGCTGTGGCCCACTCTCCGTGACCAGCCCACAGGATGGATGAGGGGACTCCACATGTGGCACCAGAAGTCATCATCGCTGTCACCATCTTCATAGAGGAGTCTCAGTCTACCCCCGATGACAGTGTCCACCACTGCCATGCGTGTCTGGGACACGTGGTTCTTATCCACCACCTCCACCCGCATGCCCTGCCGGAACGGGTACTTCATGCTCTCTGCCATCTGGCAACAACAAGAAGAGGTGAGGCGATTGCACACAGTGCCTTCCTTCCCCAAAGGCTTCAAAGAAACGGCTTTCCCCTTCACACACACTCTGCTCAGCTCATTTCACTGCCCAAAGCTGCCCAAATCTCTGGCAAGTGTTGCATGGGGCTGAATTCAGCAGAGGCACAGGGAGCTGCCAGCCCCACAACATGACAGCATGGCTGGGCACATCCACCTTAAACCTCCCTTGGTCCTGTGGCTTTACAACAGGTACCGCAGACCAGGAGCCATGCTTAGCCAGCATGTGGAATATTATGGAAGGTGAGAAAAACATCACTTCTCTGTTCAGCAGGAACTGAATGGGGAGTTGCGTGCCTTTTTCAGCCCTAAGAGAGGCCATAAAGGTTTCAAGGGTGGGAACAGAGAGGTACAGCTTCCCAAAGGATAATAGGATTTTCAGTAGACTTCAAGAGGTCAGGTCCTTATTTTCGCTATCTTACTGTGATCAAAGGTTGAGCAACATGATAAACCACCTGCCAACTCTACCTCCAACACTGGAGTTATGCTACAGACAGACCCAATGAGTCACTGGCTGCCTTCTGATGGACTATTTGGAGACCTGCAACTTGTTGATAACAGCCTATCTGTACTCACCTGCAAATACCCAAAGGGACTTATAGAACACCTGACTTTTTGGCACTGGAGATCTCAGAGTGCTACAGAATTACTCAGAGCACTCTCAATGGACTCTGACACTTCAATCAGCCTAAACTGAATGCCCATCTTTGAAGGGAAGGTGCTCCCCATTTCTGCTCAGCAGGTGGGAGTGGAATGCTGGGAGAAGAAACACACAGACAACATCTGCCTGCCTCCACCACCTTCCATAGCGTGAGCTCTCTGCTGTGTTCCAGGAACAAGCAGCAAAAACCATCTCAGCTTCCTGAGAAGCAATAAAGGAAGCACTGCCTTCACCAAGGTCTCACCTTGATGTGGAAATCCACCGGGATGGTCCTGGCTCCCACCAATTTTTTCATGAGGTAGCTTCTCCAGTCAGTGTACTTGGCATGGATAGCTAGACATGCATAAGGGAAAAAGCATCTCTTTATGACCAAAGGACTGTGCTACACCCTTCCTCTTCAGTGAGGAGAGTTCATCTGTACGAGAAGGCTTTCACACTCCAACACTCTCTGCTCTCAGACAGACTCTACTCTGCAGCTCACCCTCACGATGGCCTGTGAGGGATCACCACCACAGAAGGGACTGCGCCAAGCTGACATCCAGCTCCACCCATCTGGATGTGGAAGTGGTATTACAGGGAACATGTAAGTCATACCAAAGAAGCCCACTTGCCAGAATCTTGCTAAACTAGCCTCCTTCTCCTAACTGCTAGCTGAGCAAGAACTGGAGCCAGTGTGTCGCTCAGAAACAGCATCCAAGATGAACCTCCAAAAACTAAACATAGTTTCTGTGAAGGTCAGAAGGAAGAAGGACTACATTCATTAGGATCCCTTCACAGATGTGACACAGCAGCTCGGCACCCAGCAGCCCCCGGGTCAGCCACACGGAGATGCAGGCTGAACAACCCCAACTGTCACAGCAGAGCACAAGTAGAGCTGTGGGTAGGAGTGCCCATCCCACTGTACCATGCATAACCAAAGGCAGCCAAGCCAGTGTTCTGGGCTCTCTTGTCCCACACTCACTTTGCGGTGGCACCAGGATCTTGCTGTTGATGGCACACCAGCCGATGGGATGAATATCCACTGTGCCTAAATTGCACCAGAAGTCATGGCCATCATCATTCTCAAAGCCCTCATATCGCAGAAGGGCCCTGTATCCTGTCAGGATAGAGAAGACAACCAGAGAAAGGCATCAGGGACATAATTTCTCTTCTCTGTCTTGGGTACTACAGGTTTCTTCCCTACAACAAGGAATTCAGAACTCCGCACAGGTTATCAGAGCTTCTCCAACCATTATGGAGGTGGAACAGTCCTTGCAAAGGACCCCAGCAACCAGAAAAGGAATCAGATGCTGTCTTCCTCCCTCTTCTATACCACGGTATTTCCTGTTCCAAAATCCCTCAGCAATTTCTTTCTATGAAGAAAGGTTGAGGGAACTGGACTTGTTTAGCTTGGAGAAGAGAAGGCTCTGGAGGGACCTCATTTTGGCCTTCCAGTTCTTGAAGGGAGCTTATGAATGGGAGGGAGAACGGCTGTTTACAAGGGCAGGTAGAGATAGGACAAGGGGGAATGGTTTTAAACCGAAACAGGAGGTTTAGGTTAGATATTAGGGGGAAGTTTTTCACCCAGAGGATGGTGACGCACTGGAACAGGCTGCCCAGAGAGGCTGTGGATGCCCCATCCCTGGAGGCATTCAAGGCCAGGCTGGATGTGGCTCTGGGCAGCCTGGTCTGCTGGTTGGCGACCCTGCACATAGCAGGGGGTTGAAACTCAATGACCACTGTGGTCCTTTTCAACCCCGGCCATTCTATGATTCCATGAATTGCTGAGCTCCAAAGAGCTGATGCTTTACATGACCAGCTCTGTTCTTCTCACTCAAGTTTCCCCCAGCAGTCAGCTGTGCCTGGCTGCTGGCATTTGCACTGGAGGCATACCTACAGTCTGGATGACGGATGCAATCCAGTACACTCGGCTGGGGAGCACAGCATCACTGTTCAGCACCTCCACTTTCATACCTTTCACCACGTCATCCCACTGATCAAAGAGCGGCACCTAAAGAATAGAGGCAGCCACAATGGCAAAGGGACATTGGCAGTCTGAGCACTTTCACCTTAGACAAAAGATTTGCATGCTTCATCCCTCCTGTACCTGCCAGCAGCAACCAAACTGTGACCAACGTTTCATTGGGGTGTTTATAGAAGATCCCAAGAGGTAGAAAAGTATTCTTTCATTGCTGGCTGTTCTACCATCTCAAATTAGGAGAGCTGCTCTGAAAGTAATGCCTCCTACTTCATTACTTGGCCCACAGTGATACAGCAGCAGAGGCTGTACCTTCCTGCCAACATTCCATCCCATTCTGTTGCCGCGTGACAGAGGGCAGCAGAGGGGCAGTTTGACAAAATGACATCTGACATGGAAGTGTGGATGAAGCAAAGGTGTGTCACTGAATTCCTCCATGTGGAAAAAACTGCACCCACTGACATTCATTGATGATTGCTGAACAGTTGCAGAGAGTAAACAGTGGATGTGAGCATAGTGAGGTGTGGGTACTGCATTTCAGCACAGGAGACAGCAATGTGAAAGACAAGCCAGGTCCCAGATAGCCATGTATTGCTGCCACACCACAAAATGAAGAGTGTCTCCATCAGCTCATCTCTATGATTCAGCTAATGGTGGTGACCAGGTTTTATAGTGCTTTGTAGTTGAGAATTTGCTCTACCAAATACTGTTCTTGTGCTCTTTGCATCTTTTGTAGTTTCCATGGAACTAAGAGGCATTACTTTTCAGGGTGACCTATCTTGCTGCCGTTCTATAGTATGAAAATCCCAAATCATCAATAAAATTGCCATCATCTTCCTGATCTATACTCAAAAAAACCAATTTTGTTAATACTAATCGCAGATCAAAACGCTAAAAAAAAAAAAGAAGCAAAAACAAAACACAGAACAAATTATTTTAACAGAGAGAGAATATAGCTGCTGCTATCCTTCCATTTTTTCTGCCTTGGCTCCTTGGCTCACAGGGCTTGCCAATCACTGTCAGAGGAAGCAGACCTGCTGGAGGAACAGTTATTGCTCCTCCTTGCACATCACTGCGTGTGGTACTTACCCACAGAAATCACAGAGGCAGCTGGGAACTGTCTGCCATCCAACCCAGTCAAACCCACCCCAGTAAAGACACATCACCACTGGCAGTACTCCTCTGCTTCCACCCTTGAAATTAAAGGTTCCCCCCACGGGACTCCCTCCCACTCGTGGCTGTGAGAAACCCCAGCTCCCTTCCTCACAAACAGTGCTCAAACAGGCCTCTCCCCAGGCCTCTCTCCACTCACCACCACAGAGCCCAGTGCATGCAACGTGTACCACGCACACTGTGAGGCACAGCAAAGAACTCACGTGTTTGAAGCAGCTGACTGGAGCTGCCTTGAAGCCATGTTCCTGCAGGTACTTTCCCCAGTCAAAGCCCAGGACTAGTGCTAGAAACAGACAACAGAAGAAAGTAAGGCAAAGAGCTTTATCTAAAAGCACACAGTACTCTATTACCTCCAGACCACAACATGCCACCACGCCACCCAGTGAGCAGGGACTCTGTATTCGAGTGCATTTTCCCTGAAGGGCAGCTAGATCCCATAAGTGGTGTCACTTGCTCTTGAGAAATGGAGTTTTGGGGCCACCTCTGGGGCTCCAACATCTCTGGAGAAATCAGAGTGAAGCATCTCGCAGTCACACCTCCTAAAGATGTACCTCCTCATGACTTGCCTACACTTACCATCCTGGCCTGTCAGCGTCCCATCTGCCAGCTGCCCTGTGCCCTGGGAATGGAGGAAGGCCCCGATCTTGGCAGACCAGGCTGCCTTGTGCAGGACTTTAGCTTTCTTCGTTGGCGGCTTCCCCTACAAAAGAAGGAACATTAGTGGAATAGGAAGAAAGAGAAGCTTGCAACTGGCCAGCAGGAGATGCACATCTCTCCAGAGACCATTTTCAGGTTACTACAGTGCTCTCAGGAACTAGAAGATACAACAAATAAAATATAACTATGTCCTTCCCCAGCTTCTAAGAAACAACACCTCTCAACTGCTATGCTTTTCCCTGGGGGCTTCATCGGAAATAAGAAACCACTGCTAATAGCAACCTGAGACCTCACTAGACAGCAAAAATCCATTCCTGTACACAGGGGCATTCTGCTCCATCCCCGGGGAAGGAGGATGGGTTTTAACTCACCTGCAGTCTGGCCAGGATGCTGGCCTTCTTGGAGTTCGAGGAGTAACTTCTGGAGCAGGAGACACTGCAGAAACGTTTGGTCTTGGAGAAGAAAGCCTCCCTGGTTCCCACAATCCCACACATCTCGCACACAGCTGAGAGGAAAAGCACAGAAACATGAGCAGTTAGCAGGGTCTATGCTTTACAAGTGACAGATCTAAGCCCAGGCAATCCCCACTGCACATAGCGGGTCCCCCATGTAATCCAGAACCTGCAGTCTCAGCCCAGTTCTGCTCCCAGAGCATACTCAGAAGGAAATCACACACCCTTTGCTTTCCACCAGCCCTCATTCCTTCCATCACACACACCAGAATGGGCACTACCTGGCTCAGAGCCACTGTCTTCTGTAATCCGGCCCGTGGGTGGCTGGTGCACAGGGGAGAGTGGAAGATCTCCAAGTTCCCGATCTGCCACCTCATCATCACTAGATTCTTCCAGACAGGAGCTGCTGTCACTGCCCATGCTGCTGTTGTAGCTCCGGATGCTGTCATAGCCTCCAAAGATGTCCAAGTCATCCTCTTCCTCCTCTTCCTCCTCCTCCTCACCTTCCTCCTCCACCCTCTCCAAAGATGAAGTTTTGTTGCTAGTGGAAGACACCACCTAACAAAAGAAACTGACTGCTTTCAAACAGACATTTTATGCCAAACATTCACAAGCTTGCCTTCACTGCTGGGAGGCCTTCAGGACCACAGAGAAGCCTTGGACTGTGCAAGAAATCCATGCAACAATCTCAAATTCAGGACTTTAAGGAATCACACAACAGCCTGGGTTGAAAAGGACCACAGTGATCATCGAGTTTCAACCCCCTGCTATGTGCAGGGTCTCCAACCAGCAGACCAGGCTGCCCAGAGTCACATCCAGCCTGGCCTTGAATGCCTCCAGGGATGGGGCATCCACAGCCTCCTTGGGCAACCTGTTCCAGTGCACCACCACCTCTGAGTGAAAAACTTCCCCCTAATATCTAACCTAAACCTCCCGTCTCAGTTTAAAACCATTCCCCCTTGTCCTTTCACTATCCACCCTCATAAACAGTTGTTCTCCACCCTGTTTATACAGTCCTTTCAAATATGGAGGCCACAATGATGTCCCCCCAGAGCCTTCTCTTCTCCAAGCTAATCAAGTCCAGTTCCCTCAACTTTTCCTCATAGCAGAGGTGCTCCAGCCCTCTCATCATCTTAGTGCCCTCCTCTGGACCCGCTCCTGGAGCTCCGCGTCCTTCCTGTACTGAGGGCCCCAGGCCTGGACGCAGTACTGCAGATGGGGCCTCACAAGAGCTGAGTAGAGGGGGACAATCACCTCCCTGTTCCTCCTGGCCACCCCTTCTTTAATGCAGCCCAGAACACAGTTGGCCTACCGGGCTGCAAGCGCACACTGCTGGCTCATGTCCAGCTTCTCATCCATCAGGACCCCTAGGTCCTTCTCTGCAGGGCTGCTCTTAAAGGGTTCTTCTCCCACTTTGTATAAATACGTGGGATTACCCCGGCCCAAGTGCAGCACCCTGCACTTGGCCTTGCTCCTCCTGCAACAAGTTCCCTTAGAGGAAGACTGTATGCTGTACGTTGCTTCCCAAGAGTAAAAAACACAGCCATGGAGCTGCAGCGACATAAAGTTTGAGGAATGTGGGATGAATGCAGGGAACTTCACAGGCACACTGACAAAGACGGAAAGAGCCCACGTCCTTCCAGCCACTGTCTCTTTCAACAACTGCACAGCAGTGCACACACCATCATCAAAGCCACTGTCAGCTTCCCATAGAGTACCAAGTTACACGCTCTGGCCACCAAAACTAACAAAACATCAGATTTTAGGATATACTACTTTTCTTTTCTGGAAGAGTGGTCGGGCACTGGAATGGGCTGCCCAGGGAAGTGGTGGAGTCACTGACCCTGGAGGTGTTCAAGGAACGTTTGCATTTGGTGTTGAGGGACATGGTTTAGTAAGCACTATTGGTGACAGGTGGATGGTTGGGCTGGATAATCTTGAAGGCCTTTTCCAACCTTGGTGTTTCTGTGATCAGCTGGCCAACTTTTTTCAGAGTTGAGTTTATGTCCTTTGGAAACTGCATAAACCAGAGCTGACCTCAGTTCAGAAGCTGTCTCAACAGGTCACCTTTTATTAAAGAGCCCTTCCCTACAACCACGTCTCTGCATCCGATCACACCTGGCATCCGGGCAGGCTCAGATCCTGAGCTGTTACCGTGAGAGCAGAGACACGGGAACTGAAGGAGCCGACCAGAAAAGCCTCAAGCTAAGAATAAGGGCAAAACAACCTGAGAAAAGGTGCTAGGAATTCGCAAGACAGCAGCAAGAAGACAGCATCAACACAGCGAGCACTGCAAGGGGAGGCACTAGGAACTGTGCAGCTCAGCCCCTTCTGTGCTCGCACCTCCCTTCAGCTCGCAGGAAGCAAAGAACTTCGGATCGCTGCTCCGGAACCAAAAGGGCCTGAAAGCAGAGACGCGCTACCGAGCGGGAACACCCGCAGTGCCCCCGTCTCTTCCCCACCCTCACGGCCCGCTGAAGCCACACCGGACGCCACACGGGGAGGCGGACCGCCCGCAAACAGCCGTTACACGGCCGCCACAGCCCGCACCGCGCGCCTCCCGCGGGACACGAGGCGGCCCGGGCCCCGCAGCCTGTGCTGTGGGGCTTTGCACAGCGCTCCGCTGTCGGAGCAGGAGGCCTCTGGCGGCGCCGTCCCGACCCCACCGCCGCTCACCTCCCCCTGCTGCTGTTGCTGCTCCTGCTCCATGGCTCCCAGGACGCTAGCCCGCCTCACGCGCGTGGAGCACATCCCCCCCAGCAGCCGCGCATCTGATTGGCCGCAGGTGGAAGAAAAGAAGCCAATCAGCGAAGAGCTTGTTCCCCCTGCGCTCCCCGCGGGGCACGACGGGAGGCGTAGTTCGATTTCCGCGAGAAGGCGGAAGAGCGTGGCGCCTTACGGCGGCCGCACCGTTCCATGTTTCCCGCCTTCCAAAGAGCAGCTGGTGATTCAACCTCAGCTTGCAATCATTTCATGCAAAGACAGCTTCCCTCCCCCCCACCGTAGAAAAGTACCGTGGTCTTAGTTGACCCACTAGCAACATCCCTCATCCCAGCTCCCAGTTAAGAGTAGGCAGGAAGCACTGTCTCTTCATATCTCTAGCATTTGTTGTCTTTCATGCCAAACTTTGGTTTATCAACTTCAATGTGTTGGCATAGTAGATAGAAAAAAAAAAAAAAAAAAAAAAAAAAAGAAAGAAAGAAAGAAAGAAAAAAGAATATTTCTACTCTGCTAAGACCCAGCGGTAAGTATCTAAACAACAAGGGATGGCTGATAGGGAGAGGGAGGGAGGGATTGCTTCCCTCTACTCTGCCCTTGTGAGACTCTGTTTGGAGTACTGTGTCCAAGCCTGGGGCCCCCAGTACAGGAAGAACTGCTGGAGCAGGTCCAGAGGAGGGTCACGCCGATGCTTGGAGGGCTGAAGCACCTCTGCTATGAAGATAGACTGGGGGAGTTGGGCTTGTTTAGCTTGGAGAAGAGAAGGCCTGCATTTTCCTTGGAAATTCTTACTTCCACTGAAAACTGCAAAAAGTATGTAAATGCTCCATCCCCACATCCAGCTCTCCTACATTTTTCATAGAAGCATAGAATTATTTGAGTTGGAAGGGACCTTGAAATGTCATCTAGTCCAACTCCCCAGCAGTGAACAGGAATTACAGCTCGATCAGGTTGCTCAGAGGCCTGTTCAGCTCCTTCCCATGCTGATATTGCTGTCCACCAAATCCTGCAGCGGTAAACATAGGATTACTTTGTAGTTGATTCACTGGCTGGTTCTCTCAGGGGGAGATTCAGTGGACCTATCCATGGTCATCGTGACTGGGAGCTCCCTTCTTTAACAT
>NW_024964714.1:0-56674 GCF_019238085.1 Lagopus leucura
CAAGCCTGTAGGGTTGCCTGGAGTTGTGACCAAAGTGCAGGACCCGACACTTGGCCCTATTGAAACTCATGCAGTTAACCTTGGCCCATCGATCCAGTCTATCCAGATCAACATGCTGTTGCTCCCGTGCCGTTCCACACAGTGGAGTGTTGGTGCAGGACAGGGCTGGGGCTGCATGGGGATGACAAAATGTCAGTTCCAGGGCAGAGACCTTTACGTGGATCCTTCAGCCTTCCTATCCCTGCCAGACACGTCTGGTTGTACAGCTGAGACCCCTGGAGTCGCCACACTGAGCCTCTCCTTGCACGGCCAAGAGGACATGCTGTAACATGAAGACCCAAATCCTTTCTTTCTTGGTTTCATTTATTTTTCTTTTTTGATTCCATTGGCTTGTTAGGGTGTATCTGTCCAGCTGTGGGAGGTATGGGAGGAGACACGGCTGGCCATGTGGGCACTGAAGAGCAGGCAGGAAGGTGCTGTGTGGATGGACAGAGGCAGAGGGGCTCACTGAAATCCTGGCAGGGCCGGGAGGGAGGCTGCATGGAATCTCACTGCAGACAAATGAGGGTTCAGGCACTTGAGGCAGTCACAGATTACATGTGAGCACTTTCACTCTGCCATTTGCTGACTGCTTTACCTCCATCACGCTTCTGTTCCTTTTTGTCTGTAGTCTCTGTTCCCGCAGAAGCCTTCTATCAGAATCATGGCAGGCTGTACAGCATGATGAAGGGGAAAATGGGTCCCTCCAACGTGCACCTGTTCACAGGCACGCTGTGTAAGGAGCTGCATGAGCACATGGCGCACCTGGGCACTGCTGGCACGGGCGACCTCATGGAGCTGGTGAGGTGAGGACCTTCCCTCGTGTCTGCAGTGCGTGGAGCACAGGTGGCACCAGGAAGCACGTGGAGCTCGGGCTCTCAGCCCTTCGTGGCAGCAGCACAGCCCTTGGGTCACTGCAGTCAGCAGTGCTGTGGGTGCACAGAGCTCTGCATGCTCTCCCATCCCTGGTGCAGCCCTGGGGAACAGAACGTGCTGTGGCCACGGCTGATCAAACCCAGGTCTGATTGGCCTGAAGTGTAAAGAAGTGCTCGTGGATTATAAACTATAGGATCTGTAAGAGGCACCCATGGTAACTTTGTATTGAGTGTGACCTGTTTTTCTGACTCTGCTGGATGAGGTGGGGTAGAAGAATTAGAATGCAATGTCCTGGCTGAGTTTTATCTTGCTGGCTCAACGTTGCATCCATAGAGCCAGCAGGTGGCTCCATCTCCCTTGTGATCCGTAGAAAGGCATGAAAGTGAGAGGCATTGCCTGAAACACAGGGTTAGAAGTAGCTGGAACCAAGCAAAGACTTCCTGGTAAGGATTTTCTGGAGCACAGCAGTCCAGGTAAAGCGGTTTGGGAAGGGAGCAAGGAATCTGCAGGATGATGGAGGAGCACAAAGGGCAGGGGCAAGATGGAAGGAAGGCAAACAAGCATGGTGCAGTCCAGCAGAGCTGCGGCCAGAGGAGGGATTGCTGTGGGGTCTGGTTGCAGAAGGGGCTGTGCCAGGAGGCTGGCATGGCCAACCTGGAAGAAGGTGGCTGGTAATGGGAGCAAGGGGACCTCAGTGCCACCACTCAGGGAACCGAATGCCCACTGATGAAACCTGGCTATACTCGGGGCAGAGCCCGAGGTCTGTGCATCTCCCACCTCTGCGGAGATCTGTGAGAAGGGTCTGGTGAGGTGCAGATGTTGTGCCAGCACTGTGCTGTGTGCTGCACGAGGCTCAGCTGCAGCTCAGCGCCGTGTCCTGAGCTCCACGTGCTCCTCCTTCCCTGCCACTCTCTCAGGGCCATCTTGTCCTTGCAGGCACGTCATGTATCCAGCAGTGGTGAACACTTTGTTTGGGAAAGGCGTCTGCCCGACCAGCCAGAGCCAACTCAGGGAGTTTGAAGAACATTTTTGGAAGTATGATGAGGACTTTGAATATGCTTCTCAGATGCCAGAGTGCTTCCTGAGGTAACGGTAGAGTCTGTGCACGTGGTGTGCTGCATGCAGGCACCTTGATGGCTGTGATAGTAACACTTAGGGATCTTCTCCTCGAGGGGGATGTGCTGTCCTGTGGCAGGCTAGGCATGGACTCCAGTGCTGGTTCAGAATGAAGACATTTATTGTAGGTGCTCACAACCACCCATCAGACCAACCCTGTGAGTTTTCAACACGTAGCTTTTGCCTCACAAATCAACCATTTTCTGAGGTAGTTGCATTGCTTGATGCCAAGAGGTTGGCTGCGTTATCTGCAGTCCGGTTGCCTCTGTAGGCTTCAGTTGGGAGGATACCCAGGAGGTTGCTGTGCTTCCAAGAAGCAGCAGTAGATGCTGATGGTACAGGGAAGCTGGGCCTTATGGCTCTGGCTGGAACTCATTGCAGGCTGGCACCCGTGCAAACCTCTTCCCCTCCATTGTTTGTTTGTTCCAGCTGTGACTGATTTCTTTCATTCTGATGTAAATCAAAATGTTGCACAACAGCACAGATCACCTTTTATAAAAGAGTGAAATACAGGACATGTGGGATACAGTGCAATAAGGGGAAGAGGTGGATTATTGTTCTCCTTTTAAGAACCCATTTAAAATATGATAATCAACTGAAACGTGGCACAAACATCAGAGCATTTTCTTTTAGAGGTGCTTGTACTCCCCGCACTTCATTATTGGATTAAAAGCATACTTTGGAAGCTCACACTTCTTGAGCCTGGTCTGCTGGTTGGCGACCCTGCACATAGCAGGAGGTTGGAACTAGATGAGCATTGTGATCCTTTCCTACCCAGGCCATTCTGTGATTCTGTGGTTCTGTGACTTCAGTGTGACTCTAAAGCCAAAACACACCTGGTACACTTCATCTTCCAGACCACTGTCAGTTGTTTTACTTAAAAATGCATTAAGCATCTAGCTCAAATCTTAACCCAACTTGACCTCCAGCACTGAAATTCTTGCCATCAATGAAGCCTGAGATGGTCAGCTTTACACCAGGTTGAAGAGCAAGAGTATATGTAACCAGTGCCAATCAGGCTGGAATTATTCAAGGCCAGGCTGGATGTGGCTCTGGGCAGCCTGGGCTGCTGGTTGGCGACCTGCACACAGCAGGGGGTTGGGACTGGAGGAGTGCTGTGGGCCTTTGCATCCCAGGCCACGTTGAGATTCTGTGATCCTCATTAGCATTTTCTACAGCCATCTTTCCTAGCAGTATTTCCTGTGCCTTATCACTGGCCACCTGTTTGTCCAGGCTGTCTCAGTTTATCAGTGAACTGCATGGAAGGTTCACCTTGCCCCTGCTTTATGCTGGTAAATGAACGTTGGGTCTTAAGCTGCATCAGGGACCTTAAGAAAGGCACCAAGGGCTGTCATTGGATTGGTCTAAGGCCACAACATTCAGCTGTACTTGATCCATTGTGGCAGCCCCGAGCAAGGCTTCTGTACCAATGACTTGCAAAGGGCCCCCATTTGGTCTACGCAGATTCTCTGTTGCCTTTTGTTGTGCAGATTCTCTCCAACAGCCCATCCACATCATGTATTGAGAACTGGTTAAAATCAGTTGTGCAAGGTCTTGTAATCACGAGGACAAAAAGTGTAACTTCTCATCACAGAGCTCAACAGCTGGTACAAGGGGAGCCCAGCTCAAATTCAAGGACCACTTTTCTGAGCTCTTTTATTATTTGAAAGCTTGTACCTCCTGTCTCTCCTCTGGGACCCCTCTCTGTGCTTTCTCACACCTTGGCTTCTTGCTGCTGGTCTGACCCTGGGTTACACTGCTGCAGAGCTGACCTTGGGTAGAGGCAACCAGAACCCAAGGAAAGAGCTTGCAGAGCTCTCAGGGCCACAGCAACACCTTGAGTACCTCAGAGTCGCCTTCAGAGAGAACTGGGGATGCTCTGAAAATGAGGCTTTTATTTACTCAGAGATTGACTGAAGGGATCCAAAACCAAAAAGAAAACCTCAGGTGGAGCGACTGGAAGTTCAGGACTCTCAACCTGGCTGCAGGGTGAGCCCTGGCCAACAGAAAGGGTTCAGTGCTGCTCCTCCATCAGCCAGCACTGCTGCCCGGCACAGTGATGTTCATCAGCTGGCTGCTGCTATGGTGTTTTTGGAAGGAGACCAAGGAGTCCTTCTCATGCAAAAGGAAATGTTGGTTTGTGCTGCCTCGGTTAAGTGCTCCTTGCTTGTTGCTTTTCTTTACAGGAACTGGTCTAAATCCAAAAAATGGCTTCTAAAATTATTTGAGAAAGTAGTGTCAGATGCTGAAAGGACCAACCCTTCAGAGACCACATCCAAGGTAAACATCCGAGGCTCCGAAATAAGAGGACTTTGTTGTATATTCTGACTGAAGGAATGAAGGGCACTATTTAAGTACTGGAAGAAATACACCAGATGGGTCAGCTTTTATAGATACACATTAATTGTCCAGTAGTGCTGTTTCTTCCGTTAAGCCTTACTTTGTGAGCACTGCTGCTCCGTGTTGTTTGTCTCCTACAGTTCCAAGACTTTCAGATCCTGTGGGGAGTTTGAAGCCAAAGGGTTGGTGCTGTGACCCATCTGTCCTGGGTTCAGTGCTGCAGTTACAGTGAGCAGCTGAAGGAGAGGGAAGGGCCTCTTCATTGAAAGAGGTTTGGTTACATTAGGTTAGGTTAGATGTTAGGAGGAAGTTTTTCCCCCAGAGGGTGGTGAGGCAGTGGCACAGGTTGCCCAAGGAGGCTGTGGATGCCCCATCCCTGCAGGCATTCAAGGCCAGGCTGGATGTGGCTCTGGGCAGCCTGGGCTGCTGGTTGTTGACCTGCACACAGCAGGGGTTGGGACTGGAGGAGCGCTGTGGGCCTTTGCAACCCAGGCTGTTCTGTGATTCTGTGATTCTGTAATTCTATGATTCTATGATTCATTGCCTCTCGGGGGCACTGGGCTGTGCAATTTCAAAACCTTCCATGTACTATTTTTAAGCCTTGGTGTAGAGTGATTAGATCCTCCAGCAGCCAGATGAGCAGGAAAAAGGCAGATAAGTGGATTGGAAGACAAGTACCCTAAATATTGCTTGTGTCAGAATGGTGATAAGTCGTCCTGCTGGTTATTCTCCTGTGCCATGGCAGGAATGCTGCTGGTGTGGATGACAGGCTTGAGTGCAGGCTGGCCTGGGAGTTTCCATCTACCACATGGTTATAAAAGAGATCATTAAACAAACCATATTTTGGGGCAACTTCAAAAGCTTTGCACACCACGGTTTCATAAAATACATGAGAATAATGGAAAGAGACCAAGAGGGGAGGAGAGAGGACGGCAGGAATGGGACGTGCAGGGAGCAGGGGGCACAGACTCAGGGTCTTGGGTGGGCAGGAACTTTTGCTCTAAGCAAAAGCTGATGCTCAAACATTCTGAGGCTGCTGCAGCTGCAGGGAATGTTACACCATGAAGGCCACTGGTCGGGTCAGTAAGGAGCACCCAGAGCTGGGACTGCTGGCACTCAGACCCCCACTGATGGGCCATGGCAGGAGCAGCAAGAACGTCATTGCTCCTCATCCTGATGGTTCAGTCCGGGTCTTGGGTTCTTCAGAGGGCAGAAGTGGGGTGAGAATGATGTAGGAAGAATTTTTTCTTTGCCCCACACACAAACAATGATGGAATGTGGGAGAATAAGACCCCCTGAAAGCACTGAGGGAGTGGAGGTGGTGCACGTACTCACTGTGGCTCTCATGGCTTGGGTTTCCCTGGGCCCTCTGCCTACAAGAGAGGCTCACTTCCTCTTAGCAGCTGTCATTGCCATGCTTTGGGGCTGCTAACATCGTAACTAATGCTATTGCTTTGATGTTACCTCCTTGAATTCCACTAAGTCATCCCCTAAGCTACGTTTTAATGTATTTAGAGGAATACTTTGCATTGTTTATTTATGACAGACACTACTTCAGCACCTCCTGGATAACCTGCAAGGAAAACATCTGGCTCCCAACTACGGTCTCCTGATGCTCTGGGCCTCCCAAGCAAATGCTGTCCCTGTGAGTAGCTGGGTGGGAGCAAGGCCTTTCCTGCTTGGAAGCCTGCACTGGGGAGCACAGTGCTTAACTCCAGGTCACTGTGCTGTGTGTATTCCAGGAAGGGATTATCACACCCACCTACATCACCACAAATACACCCAGGTTGCAATGTCACAGAGGCAGTGACAGGAAAAGTTCGTCCTGTATTTTTCCTAGATCATAATGTCCTGCATTGTAACCTACAGGAGCTATTAAGCTGCTAAGGTCAGAATCTTAAGCTATGAAAAGCATTTAACTTCATTTTGGAACACTGTATTATAACAAACACTGTATTTTAAATATTCTGTGTAAAGTGCATCGAAAGCATGAAGTAGGGTAACTTGGCCCCTGTGTAAAACCAGAGTGATTGAGGTGGTTGTGCTGCAGGAGTGCAGCCACGAATTCAAGGCCAGGCTGGATGTGGCTCTGGGCAGCCTGGGCTGCTGGTTGGCGACCTGCACACAGCAGGGGTTGGGACTGGAGGAGCACTGTGGGCCTTTGCAACCCAGGCCATGCTGGGATTCTATGATTCTATGAATGCCAGTGCTGTGTCAGGAGAAGAAAAGCAGTAGTTTGATGTTTCTGCCTCTTCAGTTCTGTCTGTGCTGGGAATGGATGTGACAGATAATGATGGAGGCTGTGCTAATGAGATCAGTGCATCTAACACGGCTGATTCTGACCAAAGCCACTTACTGGAAGTGCTCGGATGAGAATTCTGTAGTGGGAGAGCCGTCCTTTATTTGCTGTGACTGTGAGGCTCTTTCAGTTGTGGTACAGCTGTGATTTAGAAGATGCAGTGAGATACTTTTGTCTGTACTCCCAAAGGGGTACCTGCAGCTTTTGTGGGTTGGCTGCAGCCTGCCCTGAAGGGATGTGGTCCATTTCAGTGGGATTTCTGCAGATCCACATGTCGGAATAAGGGAGAGGCACGGCCTGCTGCCCGTTATCAGGATAACTGGCATTCCTTCCATAATGCTATCATGACTTCCTTCTGTAATATTCAGCTCTAAATAGACCTGCAGATATTTCGCTGTTTCTCAGAATAGTCACAAGGCTCTGGTGAGTGGAATGAGGAAAAAAGGCCTTTCACCTTCCAAGGGGATGGTTGAGAAGAAACTCTTTTATCCGAAACAACTCTGCTGATTTAGTAATTGGTTTTAACACCTCGATACTTGAAATTAATGAGAGGATTCTGTGTTTCTAAGCTCAAAGCCGCACACATAATGCTCAGTGGAGATCTGTACACAGCAGATGGACAGACCTAATCTGCCAGGGTCTGAGCCCTTGGCTGTAGATCTGTATGGGAAGCACAGCTCCCCCTGTGCCCCAGCCACGGGAGGCACCTCAGAAAATTGTAGATGTTTTCTCTTTCCTCTCATAGCTACAAAGATGTTGTGATTCTGTTCTGTATTCCGGAGCTAAAATACTCTCATCTCTGTTTAGATTGCATTCTGGACCCTTGTTTTCATACTCTCTTATCCTACGGTTTACAAGAAAGTCATGGAAGACCTGGCTTCTGTTTTTGGCAGTGCAGGTAATGATTCAGATCATGGCCTTTGAAACTCAGCATGGTGGCTCCACGTTGGCCCAGCACGCAGCACAGTGGGCAATGGCTGGGAATAGTGGTTGCTGATAAGGACACTACCAACACCACGAGGTCCAGCTCTGCCTGTTCAGCCTGTGCTCACGACTTATTTTTAAGCAAAAGCACTCTTGATGTTAGTAAGAGAAGGCAGAAGAGCCATATGTACTCGCCTCTTCATTCTGCACCAATTATTTAGGCCTAGTTTGTTTTTTCCATGCTTCTGTGGTAGGGTCAGATGAGACCTTTCAGTTCAGTTTGGCCCCTTAGAATCACCACAGAGTCACCAAGGTTGGAAAAGACCTCCAAGGTCATCCAGCCCAACCACCCACCCACCACAGCATTCCCCACCAAGCCACATCTCTCAGTCCCACATGGCTCAGGAGCAGCTCCAGGGTCAGCGCCCCACCGCAGTGCTGGGCAGCCCATTCCAGCCCGTTCCTCTTCTGATCAATGCCATAACTACAGCTACCTTAGAGTTACTAAATTACTTTCGAAGGCTCTTCTTACCAGTGTTGGACTCAAATTGTTCAGATCTTGCTCTCTTTATTCACTTGGAAATAGAAAGGAAGGTTCTGGATGAAAACAATGTCCTGAAGGCTCGAGGTATTCTGTCAGAAGGTCCAAAGCCACACATCAGCAGGTTTCAAAACAAGTGTGAAATGGCGTTTTAACGTGAAGTCTTCTTTCTCACACCCCAACAGGTAAGGATGACATAGAAGTCTCTGAAGAGGACCTGAAGAACCTCCCTTATGTTAGGTGGTGCACTTTAGAAGCCATACGGCTGAGGTCTCCAGGTGCAATCACCAAGAAAGTAATAAAACCAATCAGAATTCAGGTGAGCAGCAGGGTGTTGGTTGGCTTTGGGTGCTGGGTGGGTTTGGTTTGGTTCTGGTTTGTTTTTGTTGTTTTGTTTTCTTCAGAGGATGCTTTATGATTCTTCCAGAAAGGCCCCTCTGATGGATGTAGGGAATGGGAACCATACCCAACAAATGTATGAGGAGGGACCACAACGTTGTAAGGGCTGCAGCCCCTCTTCTGTTTGTCCCCTTCATTGTCACGCAGATAAGAAAGTGCCTGCATTCAGGGCTGTGACAAATGAGTGTCTGAGGGAAAAACACCCCCCTCAAGGAAATGGCACTCACTGCCACTCTGTGGCCCAATGAAGCCCCATAGAGTCTGCTGTCCTGCAAGGCTTTCTGTGAATTCCTTTTTGTTCCGAAGGAAGCGTCTAAGGAAAGATGCAGAAGGACTAAAATGACACAGTTACATCAAGATGTGGGAAAGACAGAAATGAGGTTTCTGTTACTTGCACTGCTGACAATCTGGGTTAGGACAAAAGGTGTCTTTCCACATTCTCCCCATTTGGGCCTCCCTGATGGGAGAGGGGCACAGCACAAAGCATCAGACATGAAATGCCCACTGTGGCTTTGCCACCTTCCCAAACCTTCTGCCAGGACCTTCTGCTGATGGAGGAGAATGTAAGCAAGGACTGCTTTGTTAGCTGATTTTCTCTTTGTTTTCTTTTCTCCCTTTCAGAGTTTCACCATCCCTGCAGGTGACATGCTGATGTTGTCTCCATATTGGCTGCACAGGAATCCAAAATATTTTCCTGACCCAGAAATGTTCAAACCTGTAAGATGTCCCTCATAATATGGGGATTTTGCAGTCTGATCTCTTGTTCACCTGTTATACCACAAAAGCATCTGACCACGCTGGCTTCAGGTTGGGTGCTTTCCCTCCTCTGAGCAGTGTTCTCATGTGCAGAGATGTGTGAACCTGATGAGGTTCAACACGGCAAAGTGCAGTTTGGCACTTGGGCCGGAGGAATCGCAGGCATCCACACAGACTGGAAGGAGCGGTGCTTGAGAGCAGCCCTGCAGAGAAGGACCTGGGGGTCCTGATAGATGTAAAGATGAACGTGAGCCAGCAGTGTGCCTTTGTGGCTCAGAAGGCAAATGGTGTCCTGGGCTCCATCAGCAGAGGGGTGACCAGCAGGGACAGGGAGGTGATCGTCCCTCTCTGCTCTGCTCTCGTGAGGCCCCATCTGCAGCACTGCGTCCAGGGCTGGGGGCCCCAGTAGAAGAAAGACAGGGAGCTGTTGGAGAGGGTCCAGAGGAGCCACAGAGATGATCAGGGGGCTGCAGCACCTCCACTACAAAGACAGGCTGAGGGAGCTGGGCTTGTTCAGCATGGAGAAGAGAAGCTGCGGGGTGACCTCAGTGCAGCCTGCAGTACCTAAAGGGAGCCTGCAGACAGGAGGGGAGTCAGCTCTTGGAAAGGGGAGATGGCAGCAGGGCTGCTATGAAATGTGGAGGTTGGTGGCCCTGCCTGTGGCAGGGAGGTTGGAGCTTCGTGATCCTTGAGGTCCCTTCCAACCCTGGCCATTCTGTGATTCTGTGTATGGGCAGAGGGCCCTGCAGGCACAGCCAGGGCTTTGAGGCTCAGGTTTATGTCTCAGATAATACCACACTACCTCATGTCACTCTGCTCCTGACTCAAAGCCCACTGTGGATGAACACCACTGACTTCACTGTTGAAACAACATCCAATAGCCCCGCTCCCTGGCTCTTGTACAGCTTATCTTTGTGTTTCTTTGTGGTTCTTCGGCCCTTCCAGTCAGATGATTTCTGGTCGGTATATTAATTTAGCAGCTCATCTCGAGTTTCTTGCTGATTATTCCACCCCAGGTGGCCATGTGGGCAGGCTTGGAGCTGCTCTTTTTAGCACCATCCGCTGTAGAACATTTGTCTTTTTTTAGAAATACATCAAGGAGTAATTGAAACAAAATTCCCCCTGTGGCCAGCTCTTCACCCATTCAAAATCCCTCTCAGCAGTTCCTGCCTCTCTGAAACCCTGCACAGAAACTCTGATGCAGCAACTTATCTCTCTAATAACACTTTATTGCTGAAAACAAGGTCGCTTGTTTAGAAGTTCGTTCCTTTCCCCATAGGAATGGGGCAGCTGCCCTTGGACGTTGCTTTGTTTCATCACCGCTGAGATCTTTGTCCTGCTTTTAATGGATTTTGGTGTGAACAGATTTCCTGTTCAGAAAGCTCTGAAGAGCTGAAGCTGTATAAAAATCCCAAATAAACAGACATAGGATTCTGTCTTCTCGAAGGGCTCCAGCAGAAGCGATAGCTGCAAAAAGCTTAGCAGGTGTTACTGGAAGGCTTCACTGGAGTTGTGCTGAGCTTCTGGGGGCTGCTCTGCTTGTCACCCAACGGTCAAGCAATGCACTTCTGCCAGTGTCAGCCCACCTCAGCTGCAGCCTGGCTGCTCTGCTGTTCCTTTCCTCCTGCAGCGGCTCAGGCAGGAACCAGCAGCCCTCTGGGCGCAGGGGCTCTTTTTGCTGCCATTGCCAAGAGTGTATTTTGTCACCCAGTAGCTCATCCCTGAGAACGGGGTGGTGTAATCTTTCCCTTCCCCTTGTGTGACATAAATACACCTTGGGTTTGTTGATGTGTAACCGGTGTGTAACAGAGGCTGTGATGCCCCGTCCATCCCTGCAGGTGTTCAGGTTGGATGGGGCCCTGGGCAGCCTGGGCTGCTGTGAAATGGGGAGGTTGGTGGCCCTGCATGGCACAGGGAGGTTGGAGCTCAGTGATCCTTGAGGTCCCTTCCAACCCAGGCCATTCTGTGATTCTAACATGTGGGACGTGCTTTGTGGGAAGGCGCTGCCTGGAGCTCACATCTTCATTGGCATTTCAGTAACTCAAGCAGCAGGTTTAGAGAAATAGGGATGTTGAGGAAGATGCTTTGTAGGGGTGATTTTGAGAACCCTTCCGGTATTTGGAGGGTCTCGGTGTGTTTCACATGGGACCCTTGCTTGTTTCCCTGAGTCACTGCTGGCTTTTGAGGCAGACTCCTACAGTACCAGGTTGAAGGCAAAAAATGGCATTGGTGCAATTTGGGATGGAGGATTAGCTGTTCAAGGTCATTTTTAGCCTGGAGAAATAAAGTTGAGCTTTATTTATATAAGTCTGATTTGGAAAAAAAAAAGTTTCTTCCCACAGGATCGTTGGAAAGAGGCAAATTTAGAGAAGAATGCTTTCTTGGACGGCTTTGTGGCATTTGGAGGAGGGAAGCATCAGTGTCCAGGAAGGTCAGTGAAACAGCTGGGGTTTATTTATTCCCAATCCCTGCAGAGAACAACCCTCCCGTGCTGGGCTCCTCTTACACTTGGAGATAGGCTGTTCTCATTGTTTCGCTTTGTCAGTGCTCTGACGTTCAGCACTATCTGGACTTTATTTAGATTAATTTGAAAGTGGCTTCTTTCCTGGAACAAAACAGGTGAAGCCGCAGTGTAAAAGCAGAACCTGAGATAAGTGGCCCAAGGGATGCTGCTCAGTGAGAGTCAGCCTAACCCTGCTGCTGCTGAGGCCCCTTTACGTCAAGGGAGAGTTGTTCCACTTACAGACATGCTGGTTTACAGACACGGGCTTTAAGGTGCCACAGGGCACTTCCAAACAAAGAACGTTGCTCTGCACTGACACTCTCTATCCGTCCTCCGCCATCTTTGCTAATCTTCAAACGTCTTGAATGGTTCCTCTCTGTTTAAAGCCCTTGCGTTTGCATTACGGCCCACACAACTGTATGATGGCTTAAATTGCAGATCCTGCCTCTGTTCCTTCCTCCAGCAATGCCAGCCTCAGTGCTTCCTGCATTCCTTCTGCTGTTTTCTCTGTGGTCCCTCTTCCTGGAATGAGTCCCAAGGAACCAGCTGCTCCATGTTTCTGTGTTAAAACATCCCTGTGCTCATTTCTCTGCCTTCAAAACCCAATCTTCTCTAGGCAGCAAATAAACAAGAATCCTCAAGAGAAGTCAGTTGAACTCAAGAGTCCTATGTGGAGCGAGGAAACCAGAGGATGTTGTAAGGGAAGCGTGTTCTTGAGTCTGCACCCTGTATCAGGCTGGGCATGAGCATCAGGTAGACTTTGTGAAGGCATTGCACATGTAAGCAATGTGAGTAAAGCTGTTCAGGCTTGGCAGAGGAAAGTGCCCACTCACTGCTGTACCTCCCCAGCTTGTACAATGTTCCTGAGCTGAATGTAGCACAGCCTCACTGGCAGCAAAGGCAACAGCCATGTCCACAGCAGGCACCCACAGGGCACAGCGTGCTGCCCTGCTTCTTTATAACATGGGCCTTTGTCTTTGATCTGGCTGATCTCTGGGCTCTGACAGTATCTCTAAAGTAAGTTTGGGGTGAAAATGAAAATGACAGTGTCACTGTATAGGCAATAGGTGGAGAATCACTTCTGACAGATGCTGTCCTTGCAGCCACACGGTGACACCTC
The DNA here is from genome assembly GCF_019238085.1 of Lagopus leucura. Lineage (NCBI taxonomy): Eukaryota > Metazoa > Chordata > Aves > Galliformes > Phasianidae > Lagopus > Lagopus leucura. The sequence goes on from NW_024964714.1 coordinate 12,914, forward strand.
TGCACCTTTTAGTAGTAATTCTGAGAGAGTAACGTGGTGGCCCTGGAAGAAAGGACATTGAATCAAGGATGTGTCTGGATCTCAGGTTGCAGATTTCCATGGCATAACTGAATCAAATAATGATATTTCAAGTTTAAGATGAGTTTTCATTTAATTCACTGCTGGCATTTGTAAATAAGTGCACCAAATATTTAGCTTTACTCCTCGCATTGCAAAAGCTCATCATGAAATTCAAAGCTAGTGCAATCGAACTGAAAGCTACAAAATGACTTGTTAAATATCCTAGCAAAGTGCTGTGGGAAGAGCTCCCAGAAAACCATTTCTGAACCTAAGGGAAAAGGTTTGATGTCCCTAAACCTGCAGTGGGACTTCTGTCTGACCAGGAGAGCTCTGCGGGTGCGGCTGTGCTTATCTCACATACATGTGTCTGTTGTCTCTGATCTTCTGCTGACATTATAAACCCTTCAGCACTAGAGGTGCCATTTCATTCTCAGGCTCTGTTTGCTGCAGGATCTCAATGCCTGGGTGCCAGCACCAACAGGTATGTAGCGGTGTGCTGGGGACAAGATTCCAGAAAGTGCATCTTTGTCAAACCTCCTTGGCACTAAATAGAACAGGACTCAGAGCTTTTAGGGGAAAGCTGCTCGAGCACCCAAGAATATGAAGGACAAATGGGAACTAAAGGGCATTCTGCTGCAGGAGAGCTCATGGATTCTGACTGGGATGTGGCCAGGAGGAGAGGGGACCTCAGCCGTCTGTTAGCATCCTTGTGCCTCAGCATCTCTGCAGACAGGAGGAATGGCAGCCTGTCTGCAGCAGCACTGTGCAGTCTCGTGGTGGGATGCAGAGGCAGGACTTCAGGCGCAGCAGCACCAAGCAAGGACTGCAAGGAAGCCGCCTTGGTACAGTGCTGCTGGCATGGAGTTTGGGCTGGGAAGTCCTGCCTGACCGGAGCTCATTTCCGTTCAAGTATCTCTGCTCTGCATTCCTCTGAGCTCAAGGTCACCAAAAGCACCCAATCTCAAGGTACTACAATGTAAAACCACAGGGATAATTTGGTTCTCAAGCTGTGTCAAAGCAAGCAGGCATCTTCTCACTGCAGAGCGCTGGGCAGTGCAGTGTGCACATCTGAATGGTTCTGCAGGAGCTGCCTTGGCTCCCATGGGGCTTATTAGCTTCCTCTTCACACCTACCAGGCCAAAGCCAGGCTGACACTGTGTGCAGTCATGCTCTCTTCTCCCCAGTGAGCTTCCCAATAGGTGTTTTATTCAGCAGTTCTCACATACTGGAAAATAAACTGTGTAGAAGAGCAAGGTAATATTCCTATTTTAAGCAGCTCTTTAAGACGTATGTCTGACTCCTGCAGTGAGTAATCCCATGAGCTGGCATAGGTAGAGCTGGTGGCTGAATGGAGGATGTTCTTGTACATAGCAGCATTTAAAAATAACAGCTGGGCAGAGTTCACCTGCAGTTACTGCTGCAGTGTGGCTGGCTGAGAGCTTTGTGAGCGTGCTGCAGACACACATCGTGCCCTTGGGTTTATCCTGCATTTGAACACTGACGCACTGAGCACCAACTCCTGCTGTCACATCTACTCTGATGTCACCGGGCTCCCAGCTGTATGGCACGACTTTATATAGCACAATTAGTCATAGAGCCTCTTCTATATTTGACTGTCTGCTCAGTCCTAGGGAGTTATTTCAAATCAGTAAGTCTTAGAAGAACATCAATGTTTACACAGTGGAAAAAGCCCCTGATGGCAAGGAGTTGTTGTGAAATGGGCTGTCGGAAGCTACGGCTGCTCTGAAGTGTCCCCAGGCAGAAGGGATGGCCACCATGTTTGCATTCTTCACTGCACAGCATTTTTTTCTGCTGAAGATAAATGCACACTGAGGCATGGAATGCAAGATGTGCAAGAGGCAGCATGCTGCTTGTCTGATAACACGTGTGAGCTGCAGGATGGACACCCAGTGCTCTTCTCCCTTCTCTTGCAGATGGTTTGCTATCATGGAAATCCAGTTGTTCGTTGTGCTGTTCCTGTACAAATACCAATTTGTTCTTTTGGATGCAGTACCAAAGGAGGTAAAAGATCTGTGCCTTTTTCTGGCATTCCACATCTTTAATTCCTTTATGCACTGGGCTCAGATGAACGACCGTTCTCAACTGAGTTTATGTGTAATGAAGCAGAATGCTTTGAGGGGCATTTGAAAACATACAATCAATAATTTGATCTTAATTTTTATTCAGGAAACGCAGAGCAATTCCAGCAATGCAATGGGACTGTGATGTTTATACAAGTGCACCTATGAGAGCATTTTATCTCGTCGTTGCCTAAGCATTACAGGAGGTTTTACAATTTCTGCCACTCACAGCAGCAATGAATTACACAGTTAGATTATTGGTACCTGAAGCAGGCATTAAATGAGAGGCAGCATCTTAGGGACGTGGCTCAGTGGGCATGGTGGTGATGGCTGACAGCTGGGCTAGATGATCTTAGAGGTCATTTCCAACCTTAATGATTCTATGATTCTTTGATTCTGTCATAACCTGTGCTCTTCTGCTCCACACTGAGTGGGGGAAGAGAACCAAACAGAATCACAGAATCCCAGCATGGCCTGGGTTGCAAAGGCCCACAGCGCTCCTCCAGTCCCAACCCCTGCTGTGTGCAGGTCGCCAACCAGCAGCCCAGGCTGCCCAGAGCCACATCCAGCCTGGCCTTGGATGCCTGCAGGGATGGGGCATCCACAGCCTCCTTGGGCAACCTGTGCCAGTGCCTCACCACCCTCTGGCTCAAAAACTTCCTCCTCATATCCAACCCAAACCTCCCCTGTCTCACTTTAAAACCATTCCCCTTGTCCCATCACCACCCACCCTCACAAACAGCCGTTCCCCTCCTGTTTATATGCTCTCTTTGAATACCGGAATAGGGTAAGAATGAAGGAACAACCATGACACAGAGGGGTTTTACTGTAAAGAAAGAGTGGCATGGTCACTTCTTTCAGCTGTAATTCCCTTCCTCATTTGCACAGTGTCCCTTTCCAAAGCCGTGGTTCTCACAAACCTGCTGTGAAGAGAACCTGCCTGCTGTCACAGCCTGAACAGGGACACGTGCCCTGCAGCTAAACTGGCAAAGAGAAGAAGAAGGAGTTAAAAGTGTCCTGGGCTTTGTGACATTGCCCTTCAGGCTGGATGTTGAAGAATCCTTGAAGAATGTGAGAGGTTGCTCTCAAGCAGTACTAGACAGCCCACCCACAGTAAGGAGGAAGGTTGGCTCTTCCTGCCTGGTGCTGACTGACATCTTCACCCACCCAGGCGTTACGGTGGTGAATACACTCCAAACCATTGGGGTTTTTAAGATCTCATGTCCTCCTCTGCCACAGGAACTGGAATAGAAGTAGAAAGTAAAGCCCTTTTCAGCTACTCCAGTGGAGCCAAGAAATATTTCAGTATTTGGTCTTGTTTCTAAGACAAAAGCTCTAAGAATATGTTTATGTATAAATATTAAAGCAAGATGATAATTCCGTTAACTGAACTGAATAAAGTGTTTCTGTCAATCTCTTTGCAGAGCCCTTTGCATTTGGTGGGGACACAGCAACCCCTGACACCATGCCGGGTCCAGTATAAAGGCTGGGAATGAAGGGAGCCCAGTACTGACTTACCTTTCTTTGCCTGGATGAACGAACTGCTGAGCTGCTTCTCTGCTCTCTGTATTCAGACAAGTTCTCTGCTGTTACAGTCCTTAATCCCAGCTTTACATTGTGTACATGCTCTGCATTGCAATAAGCCATGACAACTCAGTCTTACCTATGGTCTTCTTCCCAGTTGCCTACCTCTGGTACTGCAAAATGAAGCTGTCCTGCCAAATGAGTCACAGTCTAACTGATAGGCTGCACTCACCAACCAGACCTTCAGGACACAAAACTGCTACGTCTGAAAATCCTGCAAGGAAGTGTTGCCAGAGGCAGCAGAAAAGCAGGTTCCTCTTTCCTGCAGGTGTCTTCAAGCCAAGGCCAAAGCTGCAAGCATGAGAAGCAGCTGGGATGCTGTTCCACTGGAGCACCTTCCATGGCTGCTGAGTTTGGTTTGCTCAGAACTGGTCCTGGCATGAATACACAGTGAAAGCTTGATGGTGGTGCTGGCTGCAGTGCAGAGCGATGGCAAGAAACGCCATTGCTCTTCATTAGTTTGGTGGTCTAGAATTGGGAACCTTTTTATTTGTAACATGATTTACAGAGCACATTAATAAATCTAAAACTATTCAGTTCTATGAGGAGTATCTGGTAAACGTTCAAGGAAACTCTCAAGTAAATAAGTTCAGATACCAACACTTTAACTGCTGTCAGATTTCATGTACAGCAATAGCAGACATGTATTTTTAGTCTTCTAAGTAAAGATTATTCATCGTTTTATAAGTGCTTGCAAAAAAAGCCACTCCAATGGCCTTTGGGCAGTGGTAGGTATGGGAATAACATCCATAGGAAAATAACACAGGATATAATTCATTAACTCAGTTATGGATACTACAGTTTAACAATACCTGCTCTTGACAGCCAGAGAAGCCAAACAAGAATGTGAATTAGAGTGGCTTTGTGACTCTCCCTCTGAAATCCCAGCACTGTGTGACTGCCCTGTCGTCAGTGGCAAAAACCATGTGGGGTGGATTAGTAGTGTGGTAGTCAGGTGATAGAGCTGAACGGGGCCTTCTACCTGGAAATAATTCAAAAGCTTCGGGGAGAGGGAAGTCCAGCACTACCACTGGGACAGGGTCAAACAGATGTTGAAAGCTCATGGAAAGGCCAGGTTGGATGGGGCCCTGGGCAGCCTGGGCTGCTGTGAAATGGGGAGGTTGGTGGCCCTGCCTGAGGCAGGGGGTTGGAGCTCCGTGATCCTTGAGGTCCCTTCCAACCCGGCCATTCTGTGATTACAATCACCTACACACAATTGGACGAAGAGCTTTTAAATCAGTATTTTTCAGATGTCTGTCCAGTCTGCTTTTAAAAATGGCAGTGCTGAAGTTCCGAAGCGATTGTTCCTCTCACTGACTGAAGGCTTCCCTGCAGGTCGATGGGGGTCACAATGAGCTTTTTATTCATGCTACTTGCTGTATGGAGCAGGAGGCTTTAAACCCAAAGAGAAAAAAGGGCCTGTCTTTGTGTTTCTCTCTCCTATATGAAGTATGGATGTTAAAGGGAGTGCAGTGAGTGTCCTGTGGCATCTTCAAACATGAATGATTCCACGTCCAGATGGGCGGCATCCATCAGAGCACAGCCCTCAGCCCGGGCTGGTTGGGATTGTATGTTGGCATTCATTTGGCCAGGAATCAGTGATACCTATTTCTGAGCCACTGCAACAGATGTTAAGTCTTTTTAAGAAGAGAGCAAATGTAGAGTTGTGAGGAATGAAAACTGCAGCCCTTTCAAACTAAGTTTGCTTTAATATTTTTTGGATTTTGTGGTACATTAAAACAGAGTTTCTAGAAGAAACAACACAGGTATTCCCACCAGAAAAGCCACCCCACTGCCGCCAGACATTTTTGATGTTGTTGAGGATGGTAGAAATACTTTGATATTTTCACTGCAACGATAATAGAATCACAGAATCACAGAATGGCCTGGGTTGGAAGGGACCTCAAGGATCACGAAGCTCCAACCCCCCTGTGCCATGCAGGGCCACCAACCTCCCCATTTCACAGCAGCCCAGGCTGCCCAGGGCCCCATCCAACCTGGCCTTGAACACCTCCAGGGATGGACGGGGCATCACAGCCTCTCTGGGCAGCTGTTCCAGCACCTCACCACTCTCACAGCACACAACTTCCCCTGACATCCAACCTCCATCTGCCCTCCCTCAGCTCCAAACCATTTCCCCTTGTCCTGCTGCCATCTCCCCTTTCCAAGAGCTGACTCCCCTCCTGTCTGCAGGCTCCCTTTAGTTACTGCAGGCTGCACTGAGGTCACCCCGCAGCTTCTCTTCTCCATGCTGAACAAGCCCAGCTCCCTCAGCCTGTCTTTGTAGTGGAGGTGCTGCAGCCCCTGCTCATCTCTGTGGCTCCTCTGGACCCTCAATAAATCAGTGGAAATTCAATATTTGGCAGAAGACTCATGAAAACATTTTCTATTAAAATTGTTGAACTGCTGCAAGTGAATCCTCTCCAGTCAGCAGAGTGAGAAGATAACCCTTCATATCAGCGGCCGCCTCCTGGAGTAATTGCAGCTTCTTTCATGTCTTTCCTGTAATGAGCCTCTTGTCTGTGCTTAGCAGTCAAGTACTTGGAGTGGTCTCTCTCGGCATTAGTGGTGGTATCCGACCTTTTCTGTGCTGCTGATTATCACAGAGACCAGAGGTTTGTGTGCCTCCTGCAAACAGATTACTGGGAATGAAAAGATAGGGCTGTGGCCATTGAGAGGTAACTAAAAATAATTACTTCCTTTCAGAAAGAAATGCAGCTAAAGGCTGTAGTTCTGTGTCGTGCTTAAACACTGTGTCGACAAAATCCAATTACGTGTTTTGCTTTCAGCAGATGCTTAATTGATTTGCAGAGTAAGAATGGGTTTCAACTCAAGCACATGCTGAAGCACTTCCCTGTGCCAGTCCTGCTGCTCTAGCTGCTCACCTGCTCGCAGTCTCTCCTGGTGGTTGTGTTGTAATTTTAGGGCTAGATAAGGATTAGTGGAAATACCGAGGTAGCTTTGCTCCTTTCAGGTGAAATTGGCAAACATGAAGGCTTCCAGGAAAAGTATTCTTTTAAAAGCACAGTTATAGCATAAAACAGTAGGCTTCATTGGCAGCAAGCATCTTTCCCAGTTATTTGGTACATTCTAAATGTGTGGCTCATCATATGGCAAAAAGTATTCCCTCTCCACTGGTATGCAGTGGAAGGGGAATTAGGCACAGTAAAGGCATTCAAAAGATAGCGAGCGTTGGATTGAAGAACCAAGGAGAAGCTTTCATCATGTGGCCATTCTGAATGACACTGGGCATGTGAGTGATGGGCACAACGTGACTTATTGTTTGACTTTGATCATAAAATTACTAGGAATGGCTTAATGGAGTTATAAATATCTTGTTTCCATGAGAGTCCTGGGAGGGTAATTATAGCACTGAAGTCTTTACAGAGATAGAGCCTTTATACAGTGATATTATCTAAGGACTGCAGTGCGTAAGGCCGGGAATTCTGCGTTCTGTGAGCAGCTCTGCTCTTGACCCAGTGCACTCGTTGGGCAAATCACTCCATCCCTCCGTGACTCCGTTGTCCCATCCATACAGTGGGGTAATGATAACGACTGCTGCAAACTCACTGAATTACAAGTTGCATTACTCAGACTCAGCAAAGCCTGCTTATCAGTAGGGATGGATGTCTGCAAGACTTTGGATGGGCTCTGTGCTTTTCTTAATTGTACCGGCCGTGTGTTATCGAGAATCCACATTACTCTACTAATAGCAAAAAGAATCAGAATAAGTGCTTCATATCTCTCAGTTCACACTTGTTAGGATGCTATGTAACAGTTGGATCCTGGACTTCAGGAATGTTTTGTCCTTCGTTGGACTCCAAAGACTTTGGGGTGTTTCTTTCCTTGGACGTGTTTAAGGCCAGGTTGGACGGGGTCCTGGGCAACCTGATCTGAATGTGTATGTTTGGTGGCCCTGCTAGGCAGGGGGGTTGGAACTACATGATCCTTGGGGTCCCTTCCAACCTGGGTGATTCTGTGATTCTGTGATTCTGTGATTCTTGCTGAGTAGAAGCACAACCTGCTTGCATAAACCAGCCCCTTGGTAGGAGTGTTACCTAGAAGGGTGTCCAGCACGTACCTGTGAGAAAATAACTACACTTACACTCTAACTTTCTGCAGTTCTGTCAGGTTTTTCTACTTGTGTGCTGTTCTTAAGGCCAGGTTGGATGGGGCCCTGGGCAGCCTGGGCTGCTGTGAAATGGGGAGGTTGGTGGCCCTGCATGGCACAGGGGGGTTGGAGCTTCGTGATCCTTGAGGTTCCTTCCAACCCAAACCATTCTGTGATTCTGTGATTCACTGCATTAGGAGATGGATACATCATCTTTCCCAAGTACCAAGCAGAGTATCGGAGTGACAAGTACAGGAGTATGTGCAAGTATGGTGCAACTCCTGCTGTTCCATCTTTGTGGCTTTGAAACAAGTCTGGGAGCAGGAGGCAAACGACAGACAACAGGGCCAGATCCAATGGGTGCCATGCCTGAAAGTGGGACGTGAAAATGAGCTGTGCTGCAGAGGAGACACTGCGTCCTGCACTGAGAATGCTGTAACCACAATGGCTGTGGTTCCAAGGACTATTGGTAGCTGTGAAGGAGCTCAGAGTCGAATCTCATTGATGAAAATGCTTGTAAGCCTCTCAAGACTTGTAGTCAATTTGTTCAAGTTAATAAAGTGAAAGCTCAGAAGTGTCTTGAGCTGAGGTGTAATTCTCTATTCCTGAACAAAATGAATCCTGTAATGGATGGGCCTTTGGAGCTTGCTGTACCTTTCTGCAGCGGAGTGAAGTGAAATCTAGCAGATTGCTACCTGAGAAAAAAATGCGGATCAGAAAAGGGGGCAGTTTTTCCAAGGACTGACATTGCATTTATATATCAATAATTCTGAAAACAAAATTGCGTATTTTTCTGAAATAAAAGCCTTTTATCTGCTGTCTGTGCACTGGAGTGGAGAGAGGTGGGAAAGCCAACCTGATTACCTCTGCAGTGTCTGCAGAACGTGTATTGGAAGATTCTCTGCAGGCATTCCCTGACATAAAGCATCTTTCAGTGCATTTACAAGGGCACAAAATACCTTTGGTGAGGGTGTGATAGTGGTCAGACCAGGCAGGGTTTGGAAGACATCCGATGGTGTAATTACATCTGGTCCGAGAAGCCTGAGGCTACGGAGGATCTGGTTCTTTACAAAGCCTAACTAGAGAGTGGTGTGATTTGGCATTCTGTTTTCCTTTGGTTGTTTCTTGGGTCTGAGCCACGTGTGCCCTGAGGATGTAGACCCTGAGCACTGCCTTCCCAGTCCCCTCTATGGAAGGGGTCTCCGACTGGTAAAGTGTGCTGCAGGCTGGAGGTGAGGCTTTGTTGCTTTCTCATGCCAGAGATCTCCATCATAAGTGGACAAGACTTTCTTCAGTTAAATACAAAAGTTTCAGTGGATTTCCCTGTATCAGTCTTTGTTATTGCTGACGTAGATCCAGAGGCAATTGCACGGCACTGGCCTTTTATCCTGTCCCTGTCCTGAAAACTGTCTTGCTCAGAAGAGCATTAAGCGTGCCCTTGTATTTCCTTGATGCCAAAAGAACACGGAATGTTTGCCAGCACTATGGCACAGCTGGCTGGATGTCATTCCCAGGATAAAAAGAGGATTCTGAGATAAAAAGTGCGGTGTGATGGAGTTCTATACAATTCATCACAGCACGAGACACTGCCTTTGATGCTCTTTCTCTGTCCACATCTTGGTATTACCATTTGCTATTTTAAGCTTGTTAATAGAACTGGAATAATGCACAGATAGAAAAGATGATGACAAGGGTGCTTTCAGGCATTACAACTGAGGTTTGGAGGGTTTTTTTTTCCAGGAAAAAGAAACCAAAGGATGTTTTACTTTCTGAAAGCCTAGCAACTGGGCTTTGCTTACTATGAGCTTGAATCGACCACCAGTTTGCTAAAAGCCAGTCTCAGAATGATCTGGTTGCTCCTTAAAATAATCAAAAGACCTGAATCAGCAGGAAATGGTCACCCTGTGTCCTTCGGGCATCAATCAACATATCCAGCCCTGCTGTTTGGGCCTAGTTCTTCATTCTGGCTCAGAGGTTGCAGGCACGCAGTTTGCACACGTAGGCACACGGCTCTTTAGGAACAAACTGGGTAATGAGTTCTCTAAGTAGCCATAAGCCTGTGCAAAGCCAAGTGACAGAACATAGCAAAGGTTGCAATCACTAAAGCATCTGCCCTGAGCTCCCACACCTGCCAGCGCTGATCTGCACATGACAAGGAACATTTGTCCCCCTGCATGAGGCAGAACTGCGCTGGCATCTTCATGCAGGGCTGGAAGGTGGAAGCTGGGCAAAGCGGGTCGGGGCTGCCGCACTGCTGGACTCTGAGCATCTGTAACTGCTGTGCTGCTGAGCCCCTTCGTGGCCATGGTGTCTGGATGGGACACCTCCAGTGCAGACTCCTTCTGTGGATAGATTGATGGGATAAACTGGCAGCAGTTTTCATCCCAGAGTTGGCCCCTGGAGCAGCCCTGAGGCAGAACCTAGCCCAGAGATCCTTCTCTTCCTCCTCTTTTAACTTCCTTTCACTGTTTTCATTCACTCTGTGAGCTTCATTAGTGCCTTTAGTCACACTCCCCAGCTCAGCTCTAAACAGAGCTTGCTCTTTCCTTCAGGGTTTTCAGATATCTAACCAGCCAAACACCTGGAAAGCTCAAAGTTAGAGTGCAAAACTGGATAGTCTAAAAGGGGTAAGCGCCAGTCAGTGCCTCAATAGCACGTGAAGCTGGAAGGACTGGTTATCTGCTGGGGCTGAAGAAGGGGCAGACTTCTCTCTGGCTGATGTCAAGGAGGGCACTCTGCAGAGGCTGCCGTACTGCAGTGCCTCAGAGCCATGGAAGCTGTGACACCCCAAGAACGTTTGTGTCACAGAGAGCTTCTCCATTTCGCCGTGCCCAGCGCTCACCCCTCACAAGGGTGCACAGGCACTGGCACCATCTAGGGGCCAACTGTCAGCCATTAATGTGTTTCTAGATCGGTGCCATCAGACACAACAATGATATAGAGAGAAGCACACCTTAACATCATTTGTCTAACCAAAATATGTTTTAACACAAATGTTGAAAAATGCAGCGAAGTCTTCACTTCTGCTCACAACTCAGGAAGAAAAGTCTATTCCCAGTCATTATTACCTGCTTGGGCTGCTTGTCGTCTGTTAACTGAGATGCTGTGGTGTTATCTGCCACTGCATCACTCACTCACACTTCTCTGCTTCCACTGCTATAATTATGCCTTCAGCAGTTGCCTGGAAGTGTCAGAATAAGGAATGAAGATTGCAGAGAGAAGGAAAACATACAGAGCCCTTAAAAGTATGGATCATTCTTGTGAATGAAGAGCATAAATATCTTTCAATACAAACAAAACTTCTTAACCTGGCATTTCTGAAAGCCTTTCTGTTGTCACCTCATTTATTATGGGTAAAAATGAATGCAAAGCAAAGATCATAGAATCACAGAATCCCAGCATGGCCTGGGTTGCAAAGGCCCACAGCGCTCCTCCAGTCCCAACCCCTGCTGTGTGCAGGTTGCCAACCAGCAGCCCAGGCTGCCCAGAGCCACATCCAGCCTGGCCTTGAATGCCTGCAGGGATGGGGCATCCACAGCCTCCTTGGGCAACCTGTGCCAGTGCCTCACCACCCTCTGGCTGAAAAACTTCCTCCTCAGATCCAACCCAAACCTCCCCTGTCTCACTTTCAAACCATTCCCCTTGTCCCATCACTATCCATCAAACCTGTCTTGCACTGCTTCAGAAGCAGGGCTCCTAGATTCTATTTCTCAACAATTAATAAACAATAGTTACCACTTCACTTCACTTCATTGGAGTAAGTTGTGTCTTGCAGTTGATTATACAGTGTGGCTTTCTAATTAGCACGTGTACAAATACTGTTTGTAGAACATGCATTTTCTTGGCTGTTTACATTCTGAAGCAGATTAAATAATATATTCAGAAGCTCGCTCTATATTTAGATACCTAAATAAGCCTCTTGATCTTTTTCAGAGCACCTACAAATGTCAGAATCATACAGTGCTTCTGAAAATCAGGCCATTTAGTTAGGTGTCTATATTTAGGTACATGAGTTTGAAGTGTTTGGCTTGAGGTCACATAGCTACGGCTCATTGCCTTTTTTTATTTCCATTTGGGTCACAACGAGCAAGTCACTTCTGATAATTCTCATCACAGATCTGCGAAATAACGGAGCAGTGATAGGAATTGCTTATTAATACCACCATGGTGATTAGCACTTCCTAAGACATGTGAGGTTTCTTTCCCACAGAAGAAAACAGCAGATCAGGAAGGTGAGGCGCTATGTTCTGGTTAGACTGCGTTCATTTCCTGGATATTGTCTGGCATCTTTGGCATTCCCTCTCAAGCTTATGCTCATTTTGACAAGCCAGATGCTTTAGCTTCCTGTATGTTGGGTAAATCCTAGAAATCAAGTGCTTCCACATGTTAACACAAACCGACATTTCATAGAATCACAGAATCCCAGCATGGCCTGGGTTGCAAAGGCCCACAGCGCTCCTCCAGCTCCAACCCCTGCTGTGTGCAGGTCGCCAACCAGCAGCCCAGGCTGCCCAGAGCCACATCCAGCCTGGCCTTGAATGCCTGCAGGGATGGGGCATCCACAGCCTCCTTGGGCAACCTGTGCCAGTGCCTCACCACCCTCTGGGGGAAGGAATTCTTTGCAAGGAGTGTAAGCTGATGCTATGACGTGCTGTTGGATTGTAACCATACATCCTAGACTGCTTTAGAATTTGCACAGTAGCTCGCACAGGCCTTGCCCGTAGTGAACCAGTTATCAAATGGAAAGTAAGGTCTTTTGTGTAGGAGTACAGAGAGAAGATTGCTGAGAAAAGGCCATCAGGAGGAGAAGATCCTTTCAAGAAATGAGGAAGCAGATTCCTTAACAGCCTCGTTCTGCAGCCTGTCAGCCCCTTTCACACAGCGAGGAGCTTGGAGCTTTGGAAGCAGATACACAGTCAGCAATTCCCACTGCACTGCCTTAACTTTGTACAGGGTGACAGCTGAGAAGATACAGGAGACCAATAGCTGAACACCTCACACGTTTCAGCTTCCACATCCCTGGTCATACGGCGTCAGATTTGAGAGAACCAAGCTTGTACTCTAAGGGCAGTATTGTTACAGTACAAAATCTTTCATTTTGCTTTTTTGTTTCTTTTCTTACTTGAAATGGAGATTGTTTTACAAGTCAAACTCATTTTTCCCTTGATCTGTCATGCATTCAGGCTAAAAAAAAAAAAATCATCTCTCTGTTAAAAATACTCCTTAAGCAGAAATTGGAACATAGCATTTTTGCTGTCTTCAAAACCAATGGCTAGCTGCAGAATAATACAGCTCTATTTTGTTGGACTAGATGTTGGATATGGAATTTTTTGCAATTTCAAATCAAAAAGACCTTTCCTTCAGGCCTTCTCAGAAGTGGATGGAAAATATTGAGTCCTTGTTCCTGTTCTCATTGCCTTAAAGCACAGCCTCCTGTTCCACCTCTGTCTCACCCTGGAAATGCTCAGAAACAGCTGGGCTACTCCAAAGGTTGGGTTTGGGGAGCAGCAGACCCAAATGCAGGGGCTGTCCTGCTGCCAGGGCGGGAGTTCTGGAGTTGTAGAGAAAGGATATAGAGAAGGACAATAAGAAATAGAACAGCTTTTGTATAGGAAGCAGAGAAATCCATATCAGCTTGAAAAAGAGAGAGCTGAAGGGAAATACAATTAAAATCTGCAAAGTAATGATGGAGAGAAGGTTAAAAAGGAAATCTCATTCACTGCCTCTCACAACAAAAGTCATTTAATAAAACAACCAGGAAATGGACTTGAAATGGTTTTTGCACAGTGAAGAATTACCGTGGCATCCACGGTGTGGAAAGCAGAGCCAGAAATGGGCTCAGAAAGAGCCAAGGGCAATTTGGAGAGGACAGGGCCACTGGCAGCACTGGTACCACTCTGTACAACCCAGAAGTCCCTAGCTTGCTGCTGGAAAATGATAAGGTAAATAGGAGCGTGGTCTATTTTTACAGTGTTCACTAAGCATCCTGCCTTGGCTGCTGAGACAAGACACAGAGCTGGACGGATCCAATTGTTTTCATATTCTAAAAGAGTAACAGAAACAATCAAGGGTGCAGTGATGCTGACATAGCCAGTGTTAATTTTACTTGCTTTAGCCACTCTAATCTCTGGACTCGACCATTTGCAAGAAATCATAACCCATACCTGGCCAAAGAATTTGGGATTATCACAGTGAGTGGAGATGTATAAGGAACACTCCTTGAAAATCTGCTGATTTTGTGACAATAGTTCCTCATTTCTTCCGAAAAGAGAAAACCTGGCTCTTGAAGGGCTGCAGGAGCGAGTTAGTGCTGACGTCCTGCTGGTCAGAAACCTGCTTCTGCTCTCAGTACTTCTGCTGTGCAATTCACTGCGGTTGCTTCAGTCCATGTGAGAGGTTGCTTTCGCTTCCAGATGAAATGTGTAGATAAGAAGCAGGTGCGAGCTGAAGATAATGAGCAGCTCAGGGTTGGGATGAGACGGTCTAAGCTTGTGCTGTGAGATATCAGTAACCAAACTCCCACTCAGCTCTGTGGGAGCAGGGCTGCAGCACCGCTCACAAATCACGCCACCGGCAGCTGTTTTATCACCTCCTTGGGTATTCTCTCCATAATTTCACCTTCCTCCACATTTTGGTACTCTGCAACTGCCTGGGCTGTAGGAAGATGCCCACAGCATTCTGGAAGCACAGGGTGCCCACTCTGGCTGCATGGCCTGAGCAGCACTAGGACCAAAGCCCACCTGACGCCAAGCAGCTCTCCCACCCAGTCGCTCTCACTCTGATTTTGCAGCACTACTTCTGCATGTCTAAATAACGCACTGTTGGGTGACTTTTCCTGATGAACATTTCCTGATGTCCTGAGAACATTACTGCTTACAGCAGGGAACGCTCCAAACCCTGTGATTATTGCCGAACGTTATTATTGATTACTATTAATAATTTGAAGGACATTTTTTACTGTAAAGAGTGGAATGTGGCAGTTTTCTCCCTGTTCATCTTAGCAATAATGTCTGGATGCATACAAAAGCATTCCCAAATACAGGCTCCTCTCCTCTCCTCTCCTCTCCTCTCCTCTCCTCTCCTCTCCTCTCCTCTCCTCTCATTTCTATCCCATTTTACAACTCCCTGCACCATCCTCACTTCATATATCCCCCCATCTCACCGCTCACCCAATCCCCATCTCCAATCCCCATCTCTAATCTCTAATCCCAATTCCCAATCGCTAATCCCAGTCGCCATCCCCAATCCCCATCTCCAATCCCAATCCCCACCCCATCTCCCCTCAGCCCACTTTCCCGCCGCGAGGCTCCGCCCCTTCCCACCTGCCCCCTCCCACCTGTCCCCGCCCGAAGCGCCGCCCCGCACACCGCTGTCTGATGCGCGGCGCGAAGCGGCAGACAGTGCGGGGCGTCTCCAGAGGGCTGGGGGGCGGGGCCGGCTGTCTCCTCGCATTCTTACTGGTGGCGCCGCCCGCCCGTTAGGGAGGAGCGCTGTGGTGATTGGGTGTCGGCCGCCCCTTCCCTCCCGCCTCCTCCTCCACCTTCGCCTCAGCGGCGCGGCCAGCCGGCAGCAGCGGGGCGCTCGGCGGGAGCTCGGCGGCGGCGGGGTGGCCGAGGTAGCCGCAGCAGGTGAGGGCTGGGCGACCGCCGCGGGGCTCGCGGTAGCCCCGGTCCGCCCTGCCGACCTCGGGGGCGTTTATGTAAGCGCCCTGCCCGCTCCCCGGCTCCGCTCTCGCCGTGCCTTGAGGAGACGGCCGCGCGTTGGGGACCGTTCCGTCGGGCGGGTCGCGGGGCGGCTCGGGGGGTCGGGCGGCCGGGCGGCCGGGACTCACCGCGCTCCGCGGGGCGATCCTGGGGGGCGGCGTGGAGCCGGGCAGAGCCCATAGCTGGGGCTGCTTTCCTCCGCTCCCTCCCCAAGGACTCCGCGGGGTCCCTCGGCTCCGTGCGTCCCTTCGGAAGCGCCTCAGCGATGCGCGGCCGCTGTCGGTGCGCTCCGCTGCTGCTTGGGGCGTCGCGGCAGAGCTGGGAGCTGTGGGTGCCCGTCTGCTGCGAGCCGATGGAGGGCTGTGCGCTGGGAGAAGGCAGAACTCGCAGAAAGAGCGAACGCCTTGGATTGGAGTGGCAGAGGGCTCTCTGGTTTTGGTGCGTTATCGGTTCTGTTACTTTATCTAAGCAGGAGCTGTGTGCTCCCCTCAGAGGGACCTGTCGGCTCTGTGCTGTAGTTCTGCCCGCCTCCAGGCTCCACAGGGCATGGGCACAACCAGGGGCTCTGCGTGGCGGTGTGCAGAAGTTGTTTGTTGTCTTGGTTTTCCCATTGTAAGTTGCGTGTATGCAAGTGTATGGACAGGAGGGGGAACGGCTGTTTGTGAGGGTGGATGGTGATGGGACAAGGGGAATGGTTTTAAAGTGAGACAGGGGAGGTTTGGGTTGGACATGAGGAGGAAGTTTTTGAGCCAGAGGGTGGTGAGGCAGTGGCACAGGTTGCCCAAGGAGGCTGTGGATGCCCCATCCCTGCAGGCATTCAAGGCCAGGCTGGATGTGGCTTTGGGCAGCCTGGGCTGCTGGTTGGCGACCTGCACACAGCAGGGGGTTGGGACTGGAGGAGCGCTGTGGGCCTTTGCAACCCAGGCCATGCTGGGATTCTATGATATGCACCAGCAAAGAAATGTGAGATTTTATTCTGAGTTATACCTGAAGTTTTATTGGTGTTTAAAGTGATTTTATGATTTGAATGGGTGTTCTTTGTTCTGAAAAACATGGTTTATTAGAGTGCATCTTCCTTGTTCCCCTGTTTTGAGTCTTTAAGCATGACAGCAAGCAGCAGGCTCTCAGGCCACCACCACGCAGGATGTGTGCTCTGCTGGCCGGCAGCAGCCCATGGCTCGGTTCTTGGGCTCTTCTTGTCACATTAGTTGTCATCATGGTGTCTGACTCATAGAATCATTATAATTGGAAAAGTCCACTAAGATTATCTAGTCTATGGCTAACCAGCCATGCCCGGTAACCATAGAATCACAGACTGGCCTGGGTTGAAAGGCCCACAGCGCTCCTCCAGTCCCAACCCCTGCTGTGTGCAGGTCGCCAACCAGCAGCCCAGGCTGCCCAGAGCCACATCCAGCCTGGCCTTGAATGCCTGCAGGGATGGGGCATCCACAGCCTCCTTGGGCAACCTGTGCCAGTGCCTCACCACCCTCGGGGGGAAAAACTGCCATCTAAAACCATGTCCCTGTGAGTCTCTTCTAAGCACTAAACACCCTGAACAGTTGCATGTTGCTCTGACTTTGTGGCTTCTTCCTTTCTCCTCCTCATAGGGAAGAGAAGTAAGTCTTGGTGAGAATTGCAGTGTATGTATGAAGGGCTGTTACACTGCCCTCTGTGTGAGGTGACAAATCTGGCTGAAGGCTGGTGGTGGTGTCACGCTGTGCACCCCTTTAAAACTGGATCGCTTAATAGAGCAGTGCAAGGGCCAAGTGAAGGTAAGCAGAAAGCTTGCTCTGGTTCCTTTGGATTTGGGGAAGATGATTCTGTTTGAACACATTAAGATTATCGTGGCACCTTTTGTGTCTGATGAATGGTAGCCCAACTGCTTGACCTGAAGTCCCTCAACTCTTTGAAAGGGGAGATGGCAGCAGGACAAGGGGAAATGGTTTGAAGTTGAGGGAGGGCAGCTGGAGGTTGGATGTCAGGGGGAAGTTGTGTGCTGTGAGAGTGGTGAGGTGCTTGGGTCCAACCCAAGCTTTTCTATGATAAGGTCTTCACACCTGACTTTGGTTTTCCAGGTGCCATCTTGCATTGTGGCAGGGCTGAGCACAGCTGTCTGCTGCTTTGTTTCCTCCATGCCTGGAGATGCAGAGTGCTTGGCTGAGTTCCTGCACCAGGCGTAGGATGCAGCCCTGGCGTGGGAGGCACTCTCGATTCTGTTGAGCACCATGCAGGTCTTGAACAGCTTGAGCCGGGCAGCCTGCTTTAGATGAATAGAAGTGAATAGTCCCTTTGGATGTTGAAAGCCTCCAAAAATAGTTATAAAGGCTCAGCTAAATTTAATACGGCTCTAATGTCAATGGAAGGATTACAGCATTTGGGATTTGCACCAGTTAGCATAAAAAAAAAAAAATCCTCTTCCTCTCAGCTCTGCTCCTTCTGTGCCGGGGCAGCGGAGCCTGGCGCTGTTCGGTGCGGCGCTGAGCGGGCGGGAGCTGAAGTACAGCTGCCATCCGCGTTGTGTCGGGCCGCGGCTGTGGGCCCGGCGGGGTGAGAGAGAAGGCAAAGGGAAGGGGAGGCCGTGGGCTGTGCTGCACTTCAACTGCAGCCCTTCATTAATCCTGTCACAGGAGCTCCCGTTCTGCTTTCTAATTAAAATGTCTCCATTTAAATTCCCAGTGAAGAATTAGCACCATGTGCAGATAACACCGATCTCCGATGCTCGTTTAGCAGGAAGGAGTGCCGTTGCAGTGGGCTGTTGCTAGCTGGGCTTGTGTGCCTTCCTCCAAGTCTGTGTGGGCCCAGCTGCCTTCAGCAGGAGCTGTGTCCTCAGGGTAGCACTCAGACTGCTAACCCTCCTGCTTCTGGGGAATGTTTGAAGTAAGAACTAATTGTTGCAGGAAAATCTTACAAAGGGGGGGATTGGATTAACAGTTCTTTTCCATCTCTTAGAAATAGGGTAGAAGTTACTGATTTTAAGTTGGAGCTGAGGTGAAATCCTATGCTTTCTCTGGACCCTCCTAGAAAAACAATGCAACTACACTGCTCTGGTTTTCCCCCAATTTCTCTGTTCCTGCAGATTGCTGTTTTCAGGTTTGCAGTCAGGACTCAATAATACATTTTGTTTATGGTGATTATATTTAAAGCTTGCATTTGTAACAGTTTGTTTGCTTTATTCTATTTTTACTCATGTTGTTTGTCATGGCAAGCAGTGTTTAATAATAATAATAAAAGTAAAGTTTCCTAGCAATTTGGAGAGTTATGGGCCTGTTTCTTGGTGTCCCAAAGGGATTCTTTTTAAAAACTCTTAGGACAGGAAAACGGTCACCAAGGAAATGCCTCCTTACTTTCCATAAATACAGTGGGTAAGTCTATACATGCATGCTGATGTTTAAGCAGCTGGCCCATTGAAACATGTTAGGGGATGGTAAAAACCTCTCATGCTTGGTGTTTAGAGCTATTGCTAATTACAAGCTGATGGACTCCTTGGTCACAGGAGAAGAAATTCTGGAATCACTGCTACTGGTGTGAAGTGATGCAGACTGTGCCTAAATCGTACAGCAGGAGTCCAAGGGGGTTGCATGGGAGGCCTGCAGGGTGCTGGTTTGCCTTGGGGTAATTGCTGCAGTTGCTGGGATGCTCTGCGTGGTGTATTTTCTGAGTGGAAGTTTTAGGGTCAAAATTGAAATTCAGGAATAAAGCTGAGGAATACAGATTACTGAGATGTCAGAGGGCTGGAGCAGCTCTGCTATGGAGAAGGGTTGAGGGAACTGGGCTTGTTTCTCTTGGGGAAGAGAAGGCTGTGGGGTGACCTCACTGTGGCCTTCCAGTGCTTGAAGGGAGCGGATAAACAGGAGGGGGAACGGCTGTTTGTGAGGGTGGATGGTGATGGGACAAGGGGAATGGTTTTAAAGTGAGACAGGGGAGGTTTGGGTTGGATATGAGGAGGAAGTTTTTCCCCCCGAGGGTGGTGAGGCACTGGCACAGGTTGCCCAAGGAGGCTGTGGATGCCCCATCCCTGCAGGCATTCAAGGCCAGGCTGGATGTGGCTCTGGGCAGCCTGGGCTGCTGGTTGGCGACCTGCACACAGCAGGGGTTGGGACTGGAGGAGCGCTGTGGGCCTTTGCAACCCAGGCCATGCTGTGACACCCTTATGGCAATGTCTTCCCAGGTTTTTGTGATGGTATAAAGGGGGCCATGAGAGGAAATGTAGCTTTCTCAGAAGGAGCTCTGATGTAAATGAGAGCAGCTTCCAGTGATTGTGTTATTGCTGCATGTAAGACAACTTTCAGTTGTGTTGACTTTATATTAGGATCCAGCTCATGCAGTAAATGTGATTTAGGGTTAATTGGTTTAAGGGATTTGAAATGTAAATTCTTTTGGTCTAAAGTGATAGAGTAAGTAGAGGATTTTTTTGACGGGACTTGTGAAATGGCTGAGTACGTTCAAAAAAACCATAAGCCTCCACCAGCAACAACAGAACACTTGAGTCTTAAAGGGTTTAGTAGGTTTAAGGAAGGACACATAGTTACAACTTGTGTTATCCACCTGTCTAATGCTAGCCAGGGTGAACAAGAATTCCTGCTTAAGTCTGGCTGAAAGAAAATTGTCATATGTTGTTTTGTTATGACAATTAATGCAGAGCTTTGGAAACAGGTCATAACTTCATGAATGCTCTAAGTAGATCAGATGCTGAAAAATGAAATCCTGGCCTTTGTTGTGACCTTTCTTGACATGGTACTTGGGGACATGGTTTCTGGGGGTGGGTTGGTGCTTGGACTAGGTTCTCTCAATGGTCTTTTCCAACCTTAATGATTCTTGCAGCCATGAAATGCATCAAGCCAGCTAACAGCATAGTGGAATTAAGCCTTCAATTTTCTCCTGGTTCAAGGCCACCAAACTTGCTTCAAGTGAACTGAGTTGTTGTGCCATGAACCTTCTCCAGTATCAGGTGTTGGGGGCCTGCTTCCACATGGGAAGCTGGGGCTGGAAGTGAGCAGCCCCAGGTGATGGTTGGCTTGTGGCTTCTGGCAGCAGTGCTGCTTTGTTTGCACACAGCTGGATGGTTGAGGAGCACCAGCACACACTGTTGATTCAAGCACTCTTGTCCTCACTGGTTGTCACCGGGCTCAGGATCATCGGTGCCTTGTTCTGTTGGGCATGTATGCCTCCTGGTAGGGAGATCTCTATTTCAATTGTCTCATGTTAGTCAGTCCTAAGTTTTTTTTCTTTTCACCCTGCAAACTTTACCATATGATAGTCACTTCATGCAGATGTTCTTAGTTGTGCAGGATCCATCCGAAACTGGGTAGAGGATTTAATAGCCAGGTTTAAAAGCCTGATGACTTGGAAGATCAGTCAGCACTTTGGGTGCATCTGAAGTACAGAAGGGGCATGTGTGTGAACGTGCACCTCCCAGCACCTCCAAATCCTTAAAGAGAGATGCACAGAAGGCATGCAGGACAGTGACCCTCATTAGAGAGCTTGCCTTGTGCCCAGAGCTCATGTCCCCCTGAGAAATCTGCCTCTGCACTTGGCTGACAGAAAGGAGCAACCTTTCTTTTTACTTAAAGGCTTTGGCAGAAGGAGACTGGCACACTGCAAGAGTGTTTCTTGCTTTGCCAGCTCAGGTGGAACTTTGATGCCTGTATATGAAGAATCACCTGCTGTATTTTATTCTTATTTCCCTGTTACTATCTCAGATGCTTACAGGCCAAAACTTGATTGTCGCAACTCAAAATTCTGTTCTGTTTAGCTGCTTGCTGTTGTGGTTTTGCTCAATTTCTACTTTGTAATGTCTTTATGTACTTTACAATGCAAACACAATAATATTTCTCCTGTAGAAGAAAAAAAGCTGTTTGGCAAGGAGGCCAAAACCTCAAACTTTGCCCCTGCCGGTTCTGTGTCAGTTCCTCCTCATCACTAGAAAGCCCAGTGAGTCTTAATTCACACTGGGATTCCTGCAGCTTCTGAGCATTGGTTTGTATTGCCTTTATCCTCTGCAGCCTGCTGTGTAAGGTTGCTTTCCAGTCCCCCTCAGCTGAGTGGGCTCCTCCAGCACAATGCTTGCACATGGGGCAGAAGGCTGTTACCCACAGTGCCCATAAAATGTCCTCGCTGCCTCTCAAGTGCCTTCACCAGCTGCAGGCCGCTTGCCTGCTGGGAGTCAGAGCCCATCCTCACTGGTGAGTTTCTCACCTGAGATAAGCTGAGAGCAGCTGTGCTCGGGTCAGACTGAGCTGGCAAAAATGCTGGTGTGTATCTGAGAGCTGAGGAGCCTGTCCTCAGGGTGACTCCGTGGAAGAGATCATTAGCCTGAGGCTTTCCTATTACTCCTACTTCCCTAAGGCACTGCATCCTTTTTGTTTTAAACCCCTCTCTCATAAATTAAACATAAGGAATGCAGGGCTCAGAAACCATTCCGATGTTAGCTGTGACTTTTGGTGCCCGGAGAAAGGAGTGCAGCTCAGATCCTGTGACCTCCTGTGCAGCCCATTATACGTGCTGTGAGTGCTGCAGCTCAGTGTTCAGCAGGTACGTGGCGGTGTACCTCTGGGAAAGGTCCTGTGCTGCTGTAGTGCGAGCTCATGGCTTGGGCTCCGTGATCTCTGTGGGTGCCTTCCAACCCTGCTGCTCAATTACAGGCTGTGCAGTTGGGCTCCATCGCACGCTGTGAGAGCAGAATACAAGTGGCCTCAGCTCTGAGCTGGCTTTTGAGTAGGACCCCGGTGTGTTTCCATGCGGACTTCAGCAGTGCTGATTTCTGGCACTTGTGTAACTGCGGTGGCAGAAGGATGTGCTCGGTCATCGGATGTCGCTTCTGAGCTGCAGCAGGAGTGGGGATAGGTGAAAGCCACAGGCATGGCAAATGAGCTCTGTCATCATTGAGATTGAGCCTAAATAAAGTGTAGAGCTGAATTTTGGACAGCGGTTCCACAAAATGTAATTGAAGCAATATTTACAACTATTAATAGAGAATAGCAAGTATGCAGTACGGGAAGGGCAAATCTGGAACAGATGAGCATGCTGCGTTTGTGTGATTGCAACTCCTGCTAGGAGCAGTCAATGGCTCCATGTTGTTATTGCAAGAAACATCAATACGAGGGAAATAATTATTCTTCTGCATTGCCTCCAGTCAGCTAGTTAGAGAGCTCTGGAGGGGTTGCAGCTGTAGCTGTTTAATACACCTCTACTAGGACTGTCTGTGGCAGCCACAATAAATAGCAGCATTTATAGCAGTGATTTCTTGAACGTTTCCTTTCTCTCCCCCTTGGCTGTTAAGAGGTTTATTCTTGCATCAGTGGTAAGGACGTTGCTCGATGGTCTGTTCCTTCTGTGTCCTTAGAATGGTCTTCCTGTCTGTACTGTGATGGATTTGGGAGTAAGGGCTCCAAAGTCGGCAGGGTTTTCCTAAAAGGTGGTGAGAATTATCACGTCTCATCCTTTCCCTTTGCTTGCCTTGTTGTTTGCTTCCTAGTGGCATCAACGTGCAAAGAAAGGAATTGCTAACAGGCATGGAAAACCAGCATACGTTCTGTCCTGAAACTGCAGAAGCATTTATCTTTATTCTCTGTAGTCATGTTTCTTAGTTGTGCTGTCTTTATATTATTGCTACTTTTCAATAGGGTTGTCTCTATTCCTTGTTTTTCTGTTAGTCTCATCCTGTGCATCATTTTCTCTGAGCAAGCTCAGAAGCGCTAGCCTGGCTTCTCTGGAACAAACAGGACTCCTGAGCACGAATGCAACATGCTATTTTCTTACAGGGTGAGTGAAACTCCAGTCAGGCTTCATTTCTGACCGTGCTCAGCAGCTTGTGCTGACGTGCTCAGGTTGTTTCCTTGCCAGAGAATGAACCTAAAGCAGAGTCCCTGTTTGAGCCTTAGTGAGGCAGGTTTTAGTGCCCAGTTCCACACGTTGTGTTGGAATAGCCTGAAATACACGTCCTACACATTAAGCCCTATGAATTTCTCTACTCGTGTACGTGCCATTGCTAAGTGTGGTGTAACTGTGTCTCTCTTCTTCCTGCTGCTAGGGATGAGGGGAGACTCCTACTTGTTTGGAATGCGAGGCCTCGGGCACTATGGCTGCATCCCAGAGGATGGAGGACAGTTCTTACTCTACTCTATAAACGGTGACAGCGATTTAAAGAGATGTTTTACAGAGGAAGATTTTCATGAAATCATTGACTTCAACGACCTCCCAAATTCTCTCTTTGCCTGTAATGTTCACCAGTCCGTGTTTGAAAGCGTGGACAGTAAGGTACAGTGCCAGTTTCCATCTTTTCAGTATAAGAGAAGCATATGATTGGTGTGATGTTTGTGTTTGTTGCAGTTTTGAGGAACCAGCAATACTTCTGTCTGTTGTATCCAATCCAGCTTTGCGTGAGTTTTTTTTCTGAGGTGGGCAACAACATTCAAGAGCCTAAAAGCCTTTTTGCCAACTATGGTGAATGTTGTTTTTTTTTCAGTGGTTCAGGTTTGTAGAGTACTGAAATGTGGGTACGTGTCTCTATAGCAGCAGAAGTTGCAGTCGTGATGGAGGTGGCAAAGTTAAACACATGAAGGGCATTTCTCCTTGCTGATCACACACTACTGTAACAGGGCACTGCTCTTCTGCATCTTCTCAAGTGCTTGAAGTTATGTCTCTTACCTGGAGCACCTAAATGAATGCTAGTGCAACAAATCAAAGAGCACAAGAATATCTTCTGACTTTGCAATTAGTCTGAAAGAAAATAGTTGCTTTCTGTGTTTTATTTTAAGAAGAGCATATTGTTTTCATCCAGTCAGACAGAAAAAACTCCTACATTCTGCGATATGTCTTCAGGTCTGACTTCTAAGCCTCCTGACGTCTCCCTCAGGAAACATAGTAAAGTGGAACTGATCATTTGGGGCATTGATGCCTGAGGAGGTCAGTCTGGGCAATAGTTACGGGCACATCTGAGGCTATTTAAGTTTCTTGTCCAGAAAAGTCTATTTGGAGACAAGCTTGCAGCAGTGCAGCCGGGCTTCAGCTGCAGAGCAGGTTTGGGGAGACTGCAGCATGGCCAGGATGGGCAGTGGGCCTTTCTTATGGTAGGAAGAGGGAATCAGAGCTGGACTTTTAGGAGTCCCTTCATTCAAAGACACTGAGCGAGCTTCCTGGTGAGGCTGTGCTCGTGCCATTGCTTGCAGTGCTTTGGAGTATTTTTTCAGACCTCTTTGTTATCCGTACTGATGTCATCTTTGTTTGAGTAATATGGATGAGAAGGGAGTAATGTTCAGACAGCACAGGACTAAACAAAGTGATGTATTCATGTAGTTAAAAATCCCACAGACAAACTAAACTGCAGTCTTGGAAAGCGGTGAATCTTTTCTTGTGCCTTTAAATCCTTTTGCTAATAAGCAGCTTGCATTTGTGCTGTGCTAATTTGTAGAATTTTGTAACAAATTGCTAAATAGCTTCAGCTTTCCTAGAGTTCATTATGCATATTTTAGAGGTTTGGGAATGTCTACCCCGGGTGGTTCTGGCATTCAAAGGCTCTGAAAGTACATTTTGAAAGGGAGACAACAAAAGCCTGCCTAGAACTAGGGAATTTCTCTTCCTTCAGCACAGATTCTATCCCTGCTTGCTTCAAAGCTTTCCCTTTTTGAGAGCTGTGTTCCAGTGGTGGCTTAGTCAGAAAATGAAACAGGAGATTATGTAAGTGGGAGAGCAATCCCTGTGGACTTACAGGATTTAAGGATTTGTCTTAGAGCAGCTGGGCTGTGGAGGTGCATCCTGTTCTGTGTGTGGCTGTAAACTGTCACTGCCATGGATTGAACAGCTCTGCTGGCAGGTAAGCCGTTGCTCCTGGAGGGCTGTATTTAACTGGATGGGATTACCTCCAGATTTCTCATTAAATTGAAGGCCCTAGGGAGGTTTTATTATTGCTGTAGAGCACATAGTTGTGTTCCTGGTGGATTTGTACTTGTAGTCCTTTCTATTATTAACTGTTGCTGCAGGATAATGGCATGCATGACTTCAGGAAAAAAATGTTTCAACTTCAGATTCTCAATGGTAATTAATTAATAGGTCTAAGAATGATCTCATCAATTACGCACTGATCCAGTATATAGAGGTATTTCTACTGCTGCAAAATCTCTTCTGAGAAGATGACCGTCATCTACAGGAGGTTTGTTTTTAATCCATCCTGCAGGAGGTGAAGATGTTGCAGTGTTATCTTTGACTTTCTGGCTGGTGGCCTACACCTGTAGGAGGGCAACGGAGATGTATTTGATTGAGAAATTGCAAGTCAGTGTGAATGGTTATTTTGGTTTGGCCTGTGAACTTGCTGCATAAACAAAGTTCATGTATACATGCTTGTGAGTGGCTCTGGCATACATACAGCAAGATCAGTGTAAAGAATTCACTCTGACAGCTTCTGTTCTGTAACAAGTTCTGTTACCTGATTGTCATAGGAGCTGTCAAGTTGAAGCTTTTAATGTGTATCTGAGCAAGACACTTACTTAGAAATACTCATCTTTAGAATATTTAAGGCACTTACTAATTGAAAGGCATTTAACTAGTATCAGATATAAGGTAGGTTCTGGTTTGTGCTTGGGTATAGGCTTGTAACAGCCTTGAGGAAAAACATGGCTGCACGTAGGATCAGCTGCCTCGCTTCATCTGTCCTTACCTCATTCTGCCTCAGTCCATTCCTGCAGCAGCATCGTGTGGTTGTACAGTGCTGCTTAGCAAGTCTTGCCTACCAGACAGCTAGAGGGAGCCTGAGTTTGAAGGACTCCCTCTGAAGGGGAGTGCTTGCAGCTGAGGGCTGGGTTCTTCGCAGAGAAACTGCTGTGCCAGGCTTGAGTTCTCTCCTGGTTGGCACCTTCAGGTCTCAGTGTGAACAGAGGGGAAGCTGCATGGGAGGACTTCTGCTTCATTTAAACAGCAGCAGAAGAAAGTGAAAATATAGATTACTACTGGCTGTGTGTCTCTGATGGTGCTACCGTAACAGCACCTGATTGGAAATCTTTCTCTACCTTTCACTTAGTCAGGAGAATTTCACATAATTCACACTTTTTCCCCCCGAGGGTGGTGAGGCACTGGCACAGGTTGCCCAAGGAGGCTGTGGATGCCCCATCCCTGCAGGCATTCAAGGCCAGGCTGGATGTGGCTCTGGGCAGCCTGGGCTGCTGGTTGGCGACCTGCACACAGCAGGGGGTTGGGACTGGAGGAGTATTGTGCTCCTTTGCAACCCAGGCCATTCTGTCATTCTATGAGAATGCCTTGGACAGCTGGATTGATAATAATGGGCTTTGGAGGGTTTGCACGGGAGGATTTCCCATCTTCAGTGCTCTAACAGCTTGCTCCAGCTAAAGGAAGGTTGTTGTGTTTATGCACACACCTATCATGGACAGCCTGCCCCTCACAGCAAGTACTGCTACATGTTCTTTACATTGCAGTTAGAAAATACCGTGCTGCTTGCACGGATACTGAAAAACAAAGGCCTGGAGAGTTTAATTAACAGGGCCATTGCAGAGCTGGGATCGGATTTGGCTGTGTCTCCATCATTGTGTTCTTCCTTTATCTCCTGTGTAATGAAAGGAGCAGATTTTTGTTTAAGTGTACAGCACTGCCCTGCTTGGGTCTTAGAAGTCTGATTTTTTTAAGTATTTGAAGAATGAAATCACTCCTAAATCCTGGAGTTCATCATGCGCCTCTAGGAAAGAAGCTGACGTGACTCCTCATGTTGGTGAGGTGTGGCAGAACTGTGCTGTTATTTTTGGCTGATAATGTGACCGACTGAGAGGTGCTGCTCCTCTTATCTGACCAGATAGAGCTGGTGGGGTGAGGAGCCCAAGGGCACAGCCCTGCTCCTGAGCTTGGAAATACATTTGTTTTAGCAGCTAATTGCTGCTGGTACCTGTAGAGCTTTCCAGATGATAACACTTCTCCCGTGCTTTTCTCGTATTTTGTTTTGTGTAACTCCTTTCTGTACCTTCTGTAGTGTGACTGTATAACTCCCCGGGGCTGATGCTGGTAAGCACTCTGCCACAGTGAGGCCTTTTTGTCTCAGGGTGTTCTTTAGGTGCTGTAATGCCCTGGGAGGTGTTCACTCAGAAATGTTTCCACTGGAATATGTTTACATGTGGGGAAGGTGTGTTTCTTCAACTTGTGTGTTTTTTTTTTTTTTTTTTTTTTTTTTTTTTTTACACTGTTTTGGTTCATTCTGGAAGGAGCACCAATAAAACCAGATGGTTATTTCAGATAAAGAATGCTTATTTGTTTTCCAAACCTCTGAGTTACTGTGGTGCCAAAGTCCATGAAGTGCTTTTTCTTGCCAATTTAATTAAAACCAATCATAGAATGATAGAAAAGCTCAGGTAGGAAAAGCCCTTAAAGATGATGGAGTCCAACCGCAGCCCAACCATCCCAGCCCAACTCTACCAGCCCTCCGCTAAATCATGGCCCTGAGCACCACATCCAAACGGTTTGAAACACAGCCACCACCTCCCTGGGCAGCCCATGGCAGTGCTTAGCAGCCCTTTCTGTACACAAGTGTTTCCTGACATCCAACCTCAACCTCCCCTGGCACCACTTGAGGCCATTTCCCCTCGTCCTGTCACCAGTGAGCAGAGACCAACCCCGCTCTGCTGCACTCACTTTCAGGTACTGGCAGAGAGCAATCAGGTCTGCCCTCAGCCTCCTCTTCCCCAGCCCAAACAGCCCCTGTTCCTTCAGTCTCTCCTTACAGGCCACATTCTCCAAGCCCTTCCTCAGCCTTGCTGCCCTTCTTTGGACCTGCTGCAGCACCTCAGTGGCTGAATCAGGCTCTGTTTAGTGATGCCCACAGGCAGGGGGCACAAATGGGATGCAGGAGGCTCCCCTCCCATCAGAAGCAGTTCTGTACTGCACAGTTAGGTGGTGGAGCACTGGTACCCAGGGAGGCTGTAGAGTCTCCTCCTTGGAGATTTCCAGAAGCTGAATGGATGTGGGCCTGGGCACCCTGCTGCTCGCATGAGGGATTCTTTCACCTTATGTTTTCACTGTTAGCTGTTGGACGGCTGCCATGCATGTGGTGTTGCTCCCTTTTGCACAGGCTGATTCGGGAAGGCACTCCAGGAGGCAGGCTGTGTTTCTGCAGGCTAAGATCTATTCCTTCTGCCTTCACTCTGAAGATCTAGATTGGGAAGTCAGGATCTTTTTGGCTGTATTACATCACTGAAGCCGCTAGGTGTTGAGTCCTCATTATATTTAGGGGGTGGCACACTTCTTTTTATTCTAATATTAGTATTCAAGCCTGGCCTCGGTGGAAAGTCACCCTAGCAAAGATGAAGTCACCGCTCCAAGGGTGGAATGGAATGCAGGCTTCATTCTGCCTTCTTGGTACTCTCACCGTTGCTTTCTTTTACTTTCAGTTTTTCTACCTTTTAAGGTTGTCTGCTGATGTGATAACATTATCAGAAACTGCCACTCGAAGCAGGCTGTGACTGATGCTGTGAAATCTCTGCCTGCTTTGTTTTGTTCTGCTTTGTAAATGGGATGAGTGTTATTCCTTCTCATTCTGTTTAAAAAAATAAAATGCACTGTATATGCATCTGCTACTAAGAAACGAGAAGCTGTGGAAGCAGTGTGCTTCAGCACTTTGTGACTCAGACTGTCATGCTGCTGTCTAGGAATCCTGTTGTGTGCCCTTCTCTGGCAGCTGGTTCTGAGAAATAAGATCTAAGAACTTTCATTTCTCAATGATCACAAAGATTGGCTTCCTGTTGGACTTGGTTCTGATCTGACAGCAGGCAGTGCAGAGCTCTGCTCACTCCTGCAGCCCTCGCTACCAAAACCTTGCTGCACACACCCAATACACTGAGGCATTAACTTACTGGGCACTCTGCTGCAGATGCAGGAGCCTGTTCATGCTCTGAGACTCATTCTGATAACTCACTTAGTGTGGCATGTAAATTTTATTGTGTAATCAATCTACAATACTTTGCCATGATTGATACAGTAATGCAGTACAGTATTTCAGCTACAAACACCTACGAACTGTTCTGGTGTGCATCAGAGCTCCCATCTAAGTTGCATGCTGTGGTGATAATCATAACTAATTGAGCCCCACAATCAGAGAATCATAGAATGACTTGTGTTGTGTTGGAAGGGACCTTAAAGCCCATTCAGATCCAAGCCCTGCTGTGGGCTCTTTGCCACCCAGCTGCTCAGACTGGTCAGGGACCCATCCAGCCTGGCCCTGGGCATCTATCTCCAGGGGTGGGGATGGGGTATCCACAGCTTCTCTGGGCCGTGATAGAAGTTCCTGTCACAATCTGAGCTCTTGTTGATCAGTGTTTATAAATGTACCTTAGTTAATTTCCAGTGATATATCTGCTGGACTGTGTTAGTGTGTAAAGGAGGAGGTGTACAAATACCTCCCAGGTGTTTATATGAACTTTATACAAGGGGGTGAAGAGCCCCTTGAGAGCAGCCCTGTAGAGAAGGACTTGGGGTCCTGGTGGGTGAGAAGCTGGCCATGAGGCAGCAGTGTGCGCCTGCAGCCCGAAGGCCAGCTGTGTTCTGGGCTGCATTAAAAAGGGGCGGCCAGCAGGGACAGGGAGGTGATCGTCCCCTCTGCTCGGCTCTTGTGAGGCCCCATCTGCAGTGCTGTGTCCAAGTGTGGAGCCCCTAATACAAGAAGGACAGGGAGCTGTTGGAGAGGGTCCAGAGGAACCACAAAGATGATCAGGGGACTGGAGCACCTTCACCAGGAAGACAGGCTGAGGGAGCTGGGCTTGTTCAGCATGGAGGAGAGAAGCTGCGGGGTGACTTCAGTGCAGCCTGCAGTACCTAAAGGGAGCCTGCAGACAGGAGGGGAGTCAGCTCTTGGAAAGGGGAGATGGCAGCAGGACAAGGGGAAATGGTTTGGAGTTGAGGGAGGGAAGATGGAGGTTGGATGTCAGGGGGAAGTTGTGTGCTGTGAGAGTGGTGAGGTGCTGGAACAGCTGCCCAGAGAGGCTGTGATGCCCCGTCCATCCCTGGAGGTGTTCAAGGCCAGGTTGGATGGGGCCCTGGGCAGCCTGGGCTGCTGTGAAATGGGGAGGTTGGTGGCCCTGCATGGCACAGGGGGGTTGGAGCTTTGTGATCCTTGAGGTCCCTTCCAACCCAAACCATTCTGTGAAAACAAAGCTCCATCTCCATGCAGTCAGACACATGTGCTGCTGTATGGGCTACCTGACCGTGGCTGGTCTTAAGATCCCGCAGACAGTCTGGTGAGCAGCAGTGGTAACGTGTTAAGGCCTTCCTGGAGGAAGGGAAGCAGTGAGGTCAAGTCACTGACATTTGGGTTCTCTGACACATTCACTCCAGGTTGAGGGAAGAAAGCACTTGCTTTGTCTGGTGCTTGCTGATTCAGCATTTTAACAGGTATTTGTAGGGAAGTTATTAGAGCTCTTGTTGCTGCTAAGAAGACAACTTGCTAAGGGTACTAAAAGCAGCTCTTAGGTACCTATGTGTTTATATGGGGTCTGACGCCAGTCTTTGAAGCGATTGCAGGATTTCTGATGGGACTATAAGGAGCAGTTACTGTGATTTCAGCATTCCTTCCTTTTCCTTCCCCCTCAGGTGGTTCTGCCTGTTGCAGCCTCCAGCGTTTGCATGGTTTTTCTGGAGCTGTACATCAGCTCCATGGTTTGGTAGCACGAGGGCACACTGAGCATATGGAGGCTGCGCAGTGAAAGCAGTATGGTCGGGTTGAGTCTGTGCACATGCCCTATTTTGCTTGTGAAATTAGAAGATGCCTTTAGCCAAAGTTATTCTGCTTGCGTCCAGGAATTTGCAAGCTCCATATATTCCTCAATTCAATGAATATTTATTTCCTGCTCTGAAAAGTTCTTAGAGAAAACAAAACCAAAATAAACAAAACCCCAACTGAAGTAACAAGTCTTTGTGGGCCTGAAATACTGCTCCCTGTAACGTGGATGCTGTCTAATAATTTTTATAGTAGTTGGGGTTATTTTCCCATCTATATTCTGGGTGCTTGGGAGCACAAATGCCCTTGGTTGGACAGGAGAACGTGCCTGGCCCGGGACCAGCTGGGTGAAGGGTGGGCCTGTGTTTGCTGCAGTTCCAATCTGGAGCTCCGAAACATCCAGCTATACTAGTCATTGTAAATGACAGAAATAAACTGATTAATGTTCTTTCCAGACCACATAAGCCTGCAGTTCAGCCTGCTCTTTAAATTTGGAAACATACTTTCTCCCTCAAAGCAGCTCTGGAAAAATGATGGTATTAACTTCTTGTGGTCGTGCTCTACCCTGTGCAGACTGGAAGGTTATCTCATGGAATTGGGATGGGTGGGAAATCGTTCCTGGGAAAGGCCCCTTCAGGTTATTTGGTATTTTAAATTATTATTATTTTTTCGTAATGCAGGAATATTGTTTTCTTATCAGCTTTGCTAAAATATTGAGAACTTTACGTAATGAGGCACGTTAAGGTGGGTGTTGGTGAATTCATGCACCGAATTTAGGAGGACCTTCTGTTGGCTCTTGAGAAAACATCTCTGGGAGCCAAAGGGAGTTACAAGGTCTGAATCTCCAGACAGTATTGGATGACTCCTGTTTTAACTACTTCCTTTGGCACAGTGGGCATTGTAGGATGAACTGTGCTGGCTGGATCCACAGATCCCTGACCACTGGACAAACGTAGATTCAGATTGCGCTTGGCAGCTGTCTGTCTCCTGTAATAGGTGGCTCAGAATGCCTGGACTCAGATGCCTTTTGATCTTTGTGGAAGTCAGGCTGTGGCTGCTATGCCTTTCCTCTTCTTGTGCTGTCAGTGCCTGCCAGGACCAAGAGTTCAACCAAGGACTTTGCCTGGTGGAGTTCTTTGTCTTTACTTTCCTTCTGATTATCCTGTGCAATGGTATTGGAGAGTTTGACTGTGTGCAGGTAGAACAGTGCCTCTCCCCCATGATTATTTTTGGATGGTGATGAGACAAGGGGAATGGTTTTAAAGTGAGACAGGGGAGGTTTGGGTTGGATCTGAGGAGGAAGTTTTTCCCCCAGAGGGTGGTGAGGCACTGGCACAGGTTGCCCAAGGAGGCTGTGGATGCCCCATCCCTGCAGGCATTCAAGGCCAGGCTGGATGTGGCTCTGGGCAGCCTGGGCTGCTGGTTGGCGACCTGCACACAGCAGGGGTTGGGACTGGAGGAGCGCTGTGGGCCTTTGCAACACAGGCCATGCTGGGATTCTGTGATTCTATGATTATGGCAGGGATGATAAGCAAGAGAACCTAGCAGCCATCTCTTCTTACAGTTTCATGTTATTTCCTATCTGCCAGGGTAGAGAAGGTGTGATATGTTGTAATTGGTGGTACTTGTACTTGCAATTCTTGATCAGCTTTGCTCCCGGTGTGTTTTTTACCTTCTGTTTGTTCCCTTGGCAGCCATTGTAAGGTGTGCAGCATGTTTTTTGTAAGGCAGTCTAAAGGTGAGGAGAGAGAGATGGCAGGCTGCACTTGCTGGAGTAAAACTCAGCAGTAATTTCTATGGGAATTTCCTCGCATCTGGTTGAAACTTCTGTGAGCACAGAGCTCGTTAAGAAAGTCAGCCTTTCTGGTATCTGTTGATGCAAGCAAATACTGCCTCTTTTAGGAGGAGGAGGGGGAAGAAACCTTTATATTGTCTATGGTGGAACAAACCAAAGGTTTCATCTGCTGATTCCTGCTAATAATGAAAAGCAGTTTTGCTCTCTCCTGCAAAGTGTCATTCAGGAGCCTACATAAACCTGTTTTTCTAGCTAATCAAAAGCTGTAGTAAAGCCATTCTAATGTGGTTAGGACAGCAGCTGTTCTTTGCTTTAATGCCATCAGAGGTACTATAATCCATCCCCAGGTTCTGATATCAGTTTTCTGGCCCAAGGAAAAGGCTTCTAAGTGAAGGTCAGCCATCATTACTAATGCATACAGATGTTGCTCTCGAAGTAGCTACGGTCTGGTTTAATCACATTCAAAATGGTAAATCTGTAATTCTAACCAATTAACTGAAGGGAATTTCTCAAATGTTTTCTAGCGAAGTTAATGCTGAACCAGAGTTTAATGTAATTAATAAATAATGCTTTACAGAGCTTGAAAGAAGAAAGAATACAAGCTTGAAAAGGCAGGTAGTATTGAAAAATAAGGGATACTAAGGGGTGAGTTCAGGTCATGCAAGGTTTGAAAGAGAGCCATCAGCCTGAAGGCTGCAGCACTGCTCGGGACAAATTCCACCACAGGTCTGAGCAGAGAGGTGAGAGTTGGATCAAGGTGAGAGGAATTAGCAGTTGGTTCTGTGCACTTACCAGCCCTTCTGTACCAGACAGGTAAATCCGTGTTTCTTTCAGGTTGGTGGATGCTGTAGGATTTGCTGCAGTAGTGCTGGGATTCCTCCGTGGCTGTGTGCGATTCAGTCCTCATGCAGCGTAAGCCACAACAGATATAAGTGATATGCTTCTGTCTGTGGGGATCTGTTCCACTTCATTTCCTAAGCAATACAGTCTATGAATGGTGTTTAAAATGAAGTATCTTGCACTTTTTTCAGTTGTCTTACTTCAGTGTGGTTACTTGTAATGATGGAGGTTCTTTACTAGAACTTGATTGCGTTCTGTAGACGCTTTACCCTGCTTGAGTTACGTGACTTCTGTCCTGTGCTTTGAAACTTGATACAGAGGCATTGCAAAGATGGTAACTGTGATGTGTGCGTCTCAGAGGGACGAGAGAAACCTTTTCCATGCAGTAGAGACAGAAGAGCTGGAGGTCAGGAGGGGATGGGGAAAGAGAAATTACAGTATCTTGGCAAGGGAGTAATGAAGGCATCTATTGCGTAGCAGCGGGGTGGATTCAAATCGGTGCGCGTTGTTTCTTAACCGACTTTGCAATTAGTCTGAAAAGCATGAGGAGGTGGTCAGACTGCTGCATGCAATCAGTTAGAAGCTTCTCATTTCATGTTACTGTAAGTAATGTTGCAGAGCTGTCTGATAGTTTCCTCCTGGTTTGGTGGTGTGACTGGCCTACAATGGAAGAACAGAACCAACAAGCCTCCAAGATGCTGAGAGCGTAGTGTGCGGCCCTGCTCGGAGTGAGAGCTGGCCCCTTCCTGACACCTCAGCAACTTGTGTGTGCTCTGGGGCTGGCTTCTAAGGGCCATGGGGAGCATCAGACAATGCATCTGTTCTGTGTCCATTCGTTGTGGCTGCTCGGAGTGCTGATCCCCAGTGCTGCCCCTGACTGCAGGCAGTTTGCTGGGGCTGAACTCCCTGTTCCCTTTGCTTCAATTGATGCTGTTTGGCTGGCTCAGGTTGTGCTGCAGCAAGGCACAGGGCTGCTGGGATCAGCTTTATGCTGCTTTGGTAACGAGTGGGGTTTTTTGGGTTTGTTTCTCCAGTTCATGGGAACTCATTGATGTACAGAGAGCTTTGTCACAGCACAGGCTCTAGTCCTGAGGCAGCTCCTGTGCCACTTCAGGCATGTTTAATGCGCTCTCGCGTGCATTCTTCTGACATTACTTTCTTTTGCTTTCTTGCCTTTACAAAGCTTTCAGGTGGATTCTCCTAAGAATCTGTGTTTGACAAGCAAAGAGAAAATCTGAGTCATAAAATAATTGTGAGCCTCTCGTTCACTTGTTCTGTTTGTGTTTCTTGTCATCCAGTTCCTCTGAATCCGTGTGCGTGGCTGCTTCTATCTGTGCCCTATAAGTGTTGCTCGTGGACGGTCCAATTTCCTTTAACTTCTCTCAACAAACACTGCAAAACCACCCCACAGAACAGCGTCAGGCTGTCCTTCCTTCCCGTCCTCTTGCACCCGGAGCTGCAGATCTGCCCTGCTGTTGCAGCCGCTCCCCTGCAGGCGGCGCTGCGCTGCCGGCGGTGCGCTCCGTGCTGCTCCAGCTGCTGCCCCTCCTCGGGCCGTTCGAGGGGACGCGCGCAGCGCAAGGAAGATAATCTCTCCCCTTTCTTAGTCCAGTTTCAAATAAGTAACAAAGCTGGTATCTTTCCAGAAGGCTTTCCCAAAGACGTGTTCATATTCATGACTAACTGTCTTAATGCGCCACCACTGAAGTTTTATAGCTGAGGTTTTATCTGACTCCTCACTGGAGATGTACAGATGCTTGGAGTCCTTCCTTGTAGTGTATCGGCTGCTGTTAACACATGTAAATGAAACCTGGGTTGTGTCAGTATCCTGCACAGCTGGTCTTTAGGAGAAGCTCCAGATTCCAGTTCTACTTTTTCTAAGCATCATGATGCACTTGAACTGTTTTCTTTTTGCCATCGGATCTTTAGGTATGTAAGGTTGGGGGGAAGATCTGACACTAGGATTCTCACAGAAAAAACTGCAGAAACATCTATGTTCTGGAAATAAAGATTAAAATTATGGGTGTGAAACGCACTGTTCTTTTTGTTCCTTCTGATCTCTAGTTGCAGCAATTCGCCTTAATGGTGGAGATGAACAAAATGGTTGTAAATTAAGTCTATTCATACAGTACAAATCCTGGCTGGGACAATAAATAACAACACTTTGGTGAGTTCTTAGCAGTATGTGAGCTGAAGGACATCAGCAGATATGTGCTGTGGGCTCACTAAGTGCCATGGGTGCCATCTGCTGACTCCTGTGTGCGCAGCATAGCTCTTCAGGTATGGAAAGGTGGAAGAAGCAGGTACTGATTTTAGGAATGTAGTTCTTAATATCTTGCTTTGTATCTGGTGTAGTAACAGAACTCAGAGAAGGGGCAAAGTTAACAGGTAGAGTTTCACTAGATCCTAGGCTAGTTTGTAGCGTGTTCATTAGATCAGTTCTAAGGGGAAAATTTGACTTCCTTGGCATGGTTGTCTTTAAAATCTGAATTGATGTATTACTTTGTATCACTCAAATGAATGTCAGTGAGTATCTATTGAAAAGAAATCTGATTCTAACGGGCATGGAAATGTAACATGCTGTAGTCCCAGGTTCCGTTGCTGCTGTAAATCAAATGATGTTCTGGCACAGGTTCCAGTGCTGTAATGTGAGATCATCTTTTCAACTGAATTGTTAAAATGGTCCATGATGTGCTTTTGGCTGAGGATGAGGAGTGCTTTCCCTTGCAACTTCCAGGAGTGATCTGAGGGTCCACGTGGGCCCTGAGATCATTCCCAATAAACGTTTTGGAAGGCAAGACTTATCAGCACAGGGTTCAGTTACTGAACTGGCCTCACCTTCTGCTTATTGGCCTAGGAGCTCTGCTTAGGGCCAGGATGGAGCCTTCCTTCCTGGCCTGAATGATTCCATAGTTTAGCTGTCTCAAGTCCTGTCCTCAGGCCGGTGTTGTTAGACTTAGGACTGGAGAGGCTGTAGCACATCTGTCTCCATCTTCTGTTCCTGCTGCTCCCTGTGTGGATCCGCACACCTTCCTGCTGCTTGCTGGTGCTGTGCTCAGCGCCCTGCTCTGCCTGCTTGTTCCGTGCTGCAGGGCTGGGCACTGGGCCTGGAGGACCGAATCTGTGTGCTGCTCTCCCTCTGCTTTAACCTCTGCCACGGGGCGGCTCTGCTCCTGCTGCTCCCTGACGGTGGGCCTCAGGCCTTGGCAAGGGGCTTTGGCATTGCTTAACTTTCTTGTAGGAGTAGCTCTAGTGTCCTGATACCAGCTTAAGCTATTGGATTAATTGGAGCTTTCTTATGAGATATCTTGGGATTGCATGATTGAACATGCGGTGAGGGTTTAGCTGGTTATTCATGGAAGCATTGTGTGTGAAATAGGGACCATCATTCTAAAAGCATCTAGTAGAGGAACTGTAATAAAGAGTTGTGCTCAACCAAAGCATGGGCACATCTTCTTTATGTGATCCTGGTGCAAATTCAGGTTTGCATCAGGGACTCCTGGAAGAGCTGAATGCAGACTGCAAAGGCCCATCCTGATGGAAGGCAGTAAGACTTGAACCTTGGAGAACATCAGTGCCAGTCTCTGGTGAGCATGCTTTGTTAGCATCATGGGCACACAGCAAGTGAGCACTAATGCACTGAACTTAGGGAAGTAAGAAATGGGTACTGGGAGAAGCATACAAACACTTTCTTTTTTTAACTGGGGTGTGATCCTTGGAAAATAGTTTTTATTATTTTTTTTTTAAGCTGTTGTTTGTGCAAATCATCACAGTAAGTCTTAAATGTGAACTTTGAGTTATGTGAAATTTCAGACAGCTTACAGAGCTGCTCAGATCATGGAATCACAGAATGGTTTGGGTTGGAAGGGACCTCAAGGATCACGAAGCTCCAACTCATCACCAACTCATGCAGGGCCACCAACCTCCCCATTTCACAGCAGCCCAGGCTGCCCAGGGCCCCATCCAACCTGGCCTTGAACACCTCCAGGGATGGACGGGGCATCACAGCCTCTCTGGGCAGCTGTTC
Source organism: Lagopus leucura (assembly GCF_019238085.1). Taxonomy (NCBI): domain Eukaryota; kingdom Metazoa; phylum Chordata; class Aves; order Galliformes; family Phasianidae; genus Lagopus; species Lagopus leucura. The sequence goes on from NW_024964714.1 coordinate 50,815, forward strand.
CAGCACCTCACCACTCTCATAGCAAAGATGTTGAATAAAATGACTGCCAGCTTGGACTGTTTGAACTGGAGCTGTAGGAGTCGCCTACAGGGTTTGAACAGAACATTTTCTACAAGTGAAATTTAAGTGCTCTGCAGTGCTGAAGGCAGTCTTCCAAAAAGCAAGTATTGATACAATCACCGCAGGAAACCGATTTGCTTCTTAGTGCTTTATATTAATAAATTGCTTTTGATACTTAATTGTCTGCTGAGCTCAGAATCCTAATGCGTTTTTAAATGTCTCCTGTTTCATCTCTGTGTGTATATAGCTTGTGTCTTTGTGTCTGTTCAAGGCTTTGTGGGTCTCCTGCTGTGGCAGCTAACTTTGGATGAAGTGCCTTTACTGCTCTGCTGGTAACAGTGAGCTGAGGCTGGAGAGTTTCTAACCCAGCACTTAATACTGTGTTACATCATAGAACTCGGCCAAGTTAAAGGTTCTTCAGTGCTTCAAGCTGCGTGTTTCTAACGTGAGGTGTGTGGCTGGTAGCTTTACAGCAGGTAGAAAGATATCTGTTCAGGAATGGTTTTGAGTGTATTGTTGAGGCAGTGCTGAATAGAAATGCAAAAAAAAAAACCCAAAAAGTCTTCATAGAGCCTTGAAAATGTCCAGAGGAGCATGTTGTTTACAGGAAAACAGGGTGCTTCCCCTTCAACCTTAAATGGCTTTTGTTTTCATGCCCCACCAACATGGCTATGCTGCCGTGTTAAAGCAGCTGCAGTCTCTCTGTATTGCTTTCTCCTGGTGTGAGCAGGAAGGTCTGTGCAGCTGAGGAAAGCAATGCAGCCACTTGTTTTTCTGAGGGCAGCATCTGCTTCTCAGCATCGACAGTAAATGGGAGCTCTTCTCTGTCTGCTGAGGTACGTTTTCCTTCTCACTGCTGGAATCTGATGTGTGTTAAAGGTTCACCAGAAGGTGGAGATAAGGCCCTTTTCCAAGGCCTGGAGAGGCAGCATGGGAGCTTCTTCCTTCTGCTTCTTAGTGGCACTTCACATTCAAATCAGGGATGGATATGAATGGCTGTGTGAGCTTTGTTCCTCATACCAACTGACACCAGGGTGTTTCTACCTGCACCTAGGAAGTGAGTGGTCCCAGGCAGATAGGCAGTGGGCAGTTTGGAGTCCATGCAATGGTGATGAAGCGTAACTGAGCAATTACAGACCTTTGAGACCCAACTTCCATTCTCAGCTTTATCTTTCTATCCTGACATTGCTTCATCTGTGTGCTAGAGAGCTCTCTTATTATCCTTCCTAGTGTGACAGGGATGTTGTTAGGTAGCTGTGCTGTGAGGGTTTTCTGAAGCACTCAGCACGTCTTGCTATTACAGGTAGCCCACATTTCTTTTTTCTCCTTTGTTTTAAAAAGGGGAAGAAGGGAATACTGTCGCATGAAGGGAATTGGAATCTGATCCACATTTGTGCATATTAGGTGTCTTCCTTGGTGAAGTCTTTCTGAAGTACTTGGGTTACTTGGACAGCAAGGTAAGGTGGATAAAAGATGAGGCAGCAGTGGTATCGGGAGGATGGTTGGACGAGATGATCTTGTAGGTCCTTTCCAACCTTGTCATTCTATGATTCTATGGAGTAGAGCAGCACGTGGGATCAACATCATAGCAACAGTACGTCATCTTCTGAAGTGTACAGAAGATGTACTTTGGCTTTTAGACAAAATGGAGAGACTGAGTGCTGCTTTGTGGAGGGAGCAGACGAGGTAAGGAGGCTGGGTTTTGTTTGGAATGCCTTTCAAATACAGTAAGACCCAGATCATAGAAACATAGAATCATACAATCACAAGGTTGGAAACGACCTATAAGATCATCCAGTCCAACCGTCTCCTCATCACCATTGCCACCACCAGCACTAAACCACATCATGCAGCACATCATCCAGACGCCTCTTGAACACTGCCAGGGACGGTGACTCCACCACCTCCCTGTGCAGCCATTGCAGTGCCTGACCACTGAGAGAAAAAGTTCTTCCTCATGTCCAACCTAAACCTCCTCTGGTACAACTTGTGGCCATTGCCCCGTGTGCTGCTTGTTGGGAAAAGAGGCCAAACCCCTCCTCATCACAGCCTCCCTTCAGGAGGTTGCAGAGTGCAGTGAGGTCTCCCCTGAGCTCCTCTTCTCCACACTGAACAATCCCAGCTCCCTCAGCCGCTCCTCCTCAGCCCTGTGCTCCAGACCCCTCACCATTTCGTTGCCCTTCTCTGCACACGTTGCAGGGCCTCAACATCTTTCCTGTAGTGAGGAGCCCAAAACTGAACACAGCACTCAAGGTGCAGCCTCACCAGTGCTGAGTACAGGGGATGATCACCTCCCTGCTCCTGCTGGCCACACCATTTCCAATGCAGGCCAGGATGCCATTGGCCCACCTGGGCACACTGTGGGCTCATGTTCAGCCGAGCACCAACCAACACCCCAAGGTCCCTTTCCTCTTCACACTCATCCAGCCACTCATCCCCAAGCCTGTAACGCTGCATGGGGTTGTTGTGCCCAAAGTGCAGAACCCAGCACTTGGCCTTGTTGAACCTCATCCCATTCACCTCAGCCCAGTGATCCAGCCTGTCTAAATCCCTCTGAAGGGCCGCCCTGCCCTCAGGCAGATCCACATCACCTCCCAGCTTGGTGTCATCTGCAAACTTGCTGAGGGTGCACTCAATGCCCTCATGTAGGTCATCAATAAAGATATTAAACAGGATGGGCTCCAGTACTGACCCCTGGGGGATACCACTTGAAACGGGTCGCCAGCTGGACTTTACTCCACTCACCACGACCCGCTGGGCACGGCCCTCCAGCCAGTTCCTTCCCCAAAGAAGTGTATATCTGTTCAGACCACGGGCAGCCAGATTTTTATCATCTCTTTGTGCCTCCTGTTCCCAGTGTGAGCACGTATTGCTTGTGTCCTCCTGGCTCTGTGTGGGGGAGCAGTGTGGGGTGTCCATGCTTCCTGAAACATGCAGTAGCTTACATGTAACACTAAAATGAACATTAAAGATGATACAAAATATTCCAATCCTTGCAATCAGGATTTCTCTCTCTGATGACGTGATTGAATTTCACTGCCCTGTCCTGGAAGCTGTCAGGCTCTGCTGTTGCAAATTCATTTAACCCTCATGCAGAATGACATGAAGGAGTTGAGATGAGCGTGTGGTTTGGGACACAGTCGCTTCACAGATGCTGTAGCAAAACCCTTTTCATAAACTTGTTCTGTTTCATATATGGACTCAGGGAAAAAAAGCCACAGCCACCAAAATAAACCCCAAGCAACTGGATTTTGTCATCACCGAGCAGTTGGCACTGCAGAGCTGCCTCTGTGGGAGCGTTTCCTGTAAGTTCTTGATATCAATTTCTGTCTTTTGTAACTGATAGATGAATTGTGTGTAAGTGGGAAGGTTTGGTCCCTGTGGCTGTACGGAGCCCTTCCAGCAGTGCTGGTGTAGAAGTTGGTGTCCCAGCATGCCAGATAGAAGTTCTACCCACAGAAATACTGCCTGCTCAGTTACTGGCTACAGAGTTCCAAATGCCAAGCCACTTCTAGCCTCTCATTATTTCACATATTGAAACATGATGAAACTTTCCTCATCTGTCCCTTGTGCTCTTTGAGGCCCTGCATTAGGTTCTTTCCCAGCAGGGATCACTGTGCTAGGCAGGCTCTAGAGGGATGAGCAAGACCAAAATTAATAATCACAACTAGTGGTGCCAGGAATCCTTTTTTTTAGGTAGATGTGACTCGTGACTCATACTGTTTTGTAACATCCTAAGTGATCTCGAGGTGATGTTGTATTTATGCATCCCTCACTTCTCAATGAATGTGCAGCCAGGCTATTTCATTACAAACTTCCTGTTTTGGGAAATGTTTAAGAACAGCTTTACTGTGTGTGGAAGAAGTTAACATAATTTACATTTACATAACTGAGTGTGGAAAACCTGTGGGTGTTTTTAATATTCTAAGAAAGTAAGGGCAGAAGGTAAATCTTCCATCAGTTTCATGTTTTTTTTCATTCTGAGTGCATGTTGCACATAGCGTGCACAGGGTATCAGTGTGCCTACTGCAGAAAAAGAATCCTAATGCAGAATGCTAGCAAGAAAGTCAGGTAATTTTAAGTAAGCCAATTCAGAGTTGGCTCACTGAACTACAAGCAGGCTCCTAACTGGAGCAGGTGAGGTTACTGAAATTGAGAACAAGAAGCTTGAGCAAGTACAGGGCAGCACAGCAGTGATGGCATGGAATATTTCTAGGCAGGGAGACAACTCCTTACTGCAGAAGTGATAGTTCTGTTTGCAATCTGACTTGTTCTCATTGACATCCAGACTTGCACTGTGTCCATTGCTGCCTTGAGCACTAAGTTCTGAATTGCATCTTCATGCCGTCATAGAAGTGTTGGTGGGAAGGAACGTGTGGAGGTCATCTGGGCTGACCTGATGAAAATGGGGATTTGCCAGCTCTAGATACAGTCAGCTGTGACTTGTTTTGTGTTTTTTTTTTCTTCCAGCAAGCTCTTGAAAATATCCAGGAATCTCTAACCTCTGGGTACTTGATGCCTGTGCTGTGTGACCGTTCATAGGCTGTTAAAGTTGGGAAAGACCTCTAAGATCTTCTAGTCCAACTGTCCATTTAGCAGCAGCTGCCCACCATACGTGTCCCTTAGTGCTGTGTCTGCCCTTAAACACCTGCAGGAACGGTGACCCCACTGCTTCCTTGGGCACTTTGTTCCAATGCATTTCCACTCTTTTGGAGAAGAAATGTTTCCTGACACCCAGCCTGACCATCCCCTGGTGCAACTTGAGGCCGCTCCCTCTTATCCCATCTCTGTTACCTGGGAGCAGAAGTTAACCCTATCTCACCAGAGAGTTGTGGAGAGCGATAAGGGCTCTCCTGAGCTCCTCTTCTCCAAACTGAACAATCCCAGTTCCCTCTTCTGTTCCACAGTAGGCTCACATCCCATAGCCCTCGCAGCACTGCTGTTCTTCTCTAGACATGCTCCAGAGCCTTTCCAGTGAAGAAATGTTCTTGTGATACCTCACCACGACCTCCAAAATTGTAACTTAAGTATTTATCCCTTGTTTTACTCAGGTTTATTATAATCTGCATTTTCTACAGATTTGCTGTTTGTCTCGTTGTCTGAAGTGTTTCAGAAGATACTGAACATTGTCTGCTCTGATACTGATCTTAGTGATATTCTGCACATTTCTAGTTGCCAAATGAGTGTTCAGCACTCAATTACTAGCATTTCAGCCTGTCAGTTCATCCAGCTTTCAAACCACAGTAAGCCTGTTCATGCAGAACATGTGTGCACTTCTTCAGCTTACAAATGAGATTGTTAGGTGAGGACTTTCATCAGCTGGCATTTCTCCAAGCTCTCAGAGTGCCTGTGTAACAGGTGATACTTGAATTACAATGCAATGCCAAGTGTTAGCTGTGTCTGTGTGTTTGGGGTGACGTGTTTGTGTGCTTTTTGGTGGGTGGGAAAGCTCAGTTTGCCTTCTGTGAGCTACTGGACCCTGTAATGTGAGCTGCTGGATGGTCAGCCGGATTTCACTTGAAAACTCAGGGAAGTTCAGATGGGTTTCATTGCTGCCTTCACTGCCAGTGAAGGTTTGGTCAGAACAGCACGAGGCTCCTTGCTCTTGTCCTTGCACAGGTGTGGGAGGGGGGAAGGAAAGCATGGAGCAGTGGAACCAGTAGGATTTGGTTTCCTATACTAAGGGAAGGAAAGAGGGAATAGGAAAGAATTCAATTGGAAAATTGTGGAACCATAGAATTGGAAATAGGTTGGAAAAGCCCTTAAAGATGATGGAGTCCAACCGCAGCCCAACCATCCC
>NW_024964715.1:0-1626 GCF_019238085.1 Lagopus leucura
GGGGGGCGGGACCGGGGGTGGGGTTACAAAGGGGCAAAGGAACAGGGCGTGGCAAGGGGGCGGGGCGTACAGGGTGGGGTTACGGGGAAGGGGCGGGGCCATATAGAATCGATGCGCGAGGGGAACGAGGAGCACGTCCCAGGAAGACGGCGGGGCTAAGGGGAAGGGCGGGGCCATGTGGCAGCGGGGCGGAGCCGAGGAGGGGCAGAGTTATGGGGAGAACGCGGCTTGGGGCGGGGGCAATAAAGGGGCGCGGCCAAGAGAAGGGGGTGGGGCCATGGGGCACTCACCACCACCGGGTTCCGCAGCAGGAGAGGGGTGGGGTCCTGAACCCCCGAGGAATACGGGGCAGGCTCACAGCCCTGTGGGAGAATGCGGGGCACAGTGGGGCCAGCAGTCTGTGGGGCAGAGCCCCCATAGCAGGTCTCATCTCTACAGAGGGACGCATTTCTATAGCAGAACTGTAGACCCTATAGCAAAACCCCAGCCCTGTAGGGAACCCCCACACCCGCAGGAAACCCCCAGCCCCACTGGGGACCCCCACACCTGGAGCAAATACCCAGCCCCATAGCGGACCCCCCCATACAGTCAGCCCCATATCGTCAGCAGCTTCCAGTCCCAAAGGGAGCTCCCAGGCCCGCAGCAGGACTCAACCCCATTAGGGAACCCCCAGCCCCATAGTGAGCCCTATGAATGTCCCAATAGCAGGCCCCGATCTCCACAGTGGGGCCCAGCCCCATAAGGAACCTCTAGACCCATGGCTGACCCCCAGCCCCAAAGGGAACCCCCCAAACCCATAGGGGAACCCCTGACACATAGAGAAATCCAGCCCTACAGCAGGACCCATACCCATAGGGGAAATCAGACCCTATAGCAAAACCCCATCCCTGTAAGTGTCACCACCCCCCAACAATCCACAGCACAGCCCTAGCCTCATAGGAGAACTCCAGACCCATAGCAGAATCCAAACCCGTAGCAGAACCTAGCCCCACAGTGGGACTCAACCCCATAGAAGATCCCCAAACCTACAGCGAGCCCCCATCCCCATAAGCATCTCCAGCCCCACAGAAGAACCCCATCCCCATAGGGCATCCCCAGACCCATAGAGGTATGCAGACCCACGGTGGAATCTGGCCCCATCGTGGGACCCAGACCCATACAGAACTCCCAGCCCCACAGCAGATCCCCATGCACCTCCAGACCCATAGCAAGACCCGGACCAATAACAGGAGCTGGCCCTGTAGCAGAACCCACCAACAGCAGGACCCAGGCCCCAGGCCAACCCCAAACCTGCCGACCCCAGGAAGGGGGTTGGTGTCTGAGACCACTGGGGAGCGGGGGGCAGAGCTGTAGCGAGGGGGATGCAGGGACAAATGGGGCCGAAAGGACGCGACGGGACAGTGGGGGCCGCGGGACGACGAGGCCCAAGGAATTCTACGGCGCCCCACGCGTCCTGCGGGGCTCTACAGGCTTCTACAGGACGGCGGGCTTTACGGGGCTACGGGGTTCCGCGGCGCGTCCCCAGGGCCCTCCGGGCTGCCCTTTGCTTCCGCGTCCCTGCCGACCCCGCCCCCACCCGCGGCCCCGCCCCCACCCGCGGCCCCGCCCCCACCCGCGGCCCCGCCC
>NW_024964715.1:1636-3193 GCF_019238085.1 Lagopus leucura
CGGCCCCGCCCCCACCCGCGGCCCCGCCCCCACCCGCGGCCCCGCCCGAACCTGCGGCCCCACCACCCAGAGCTCCTCCCAGAGCTCCGCGCCGCGCAGCCTCGTGGGCACCCGGACGGTGGCGTTGCCGGGGGGGCGGCGCGCGCCTTGCGCCGCCAGCTGGTAGCGGTGCTGAACCGCGGTCTGTCCTGCGGGCACCGAGCGCGTGGAGGACGGAGAGCTGCGGGGCGACGGGACGGCGCGTCAGGGTGCGGCCGGGCACCGCAGGGATGCGGGACGGCCGCGGGGACGGCGGGGGAACGCGTGGGGATGCGGGGGCGGCCGCGGAGATGTGGGGACGCTGGGGAACCCGCAGGGACGTCCCCTGTCCGTAGGGATGCGGCACGTTGGGTCGCGGGGACGGCCGTAGGGACCTGGGGTGACGGGGACGCCCATGGGGATGTGGGGAGGGGGGCGGCTGTGTGGGGCGAGGAGACGCGGATACGGGGCGGCGGCACCGGGGGGATGTGGGGCACGTGGGAGGCCCACCTGGTGAGCAGCAGCACAACGCTGTACAGCACTGGGAGCACGGCACGCACCTGATGGGGGCTCACGGGTGGGGGGACGCTGCGGGGACAGCGGGACACGTGGGCTCACGTTGCATCACTGTGTCAGCCCCACAGTGTCACCACCTCACCCTGTGTCACCCACTGTCAGACACACAGCATCCCATCACGTCACACCGTGTCACAGTGCCACACAATGTCACAGTGTCACAAAACATCACACACAGTGTCACTGTCACAACCCCACAAGGGTCACACTGTGTCACATACTGCCACCCATGTCACTCACACCGTGTCACACCACGGCACATCACTGCGTCACTAGCCGTGTCACCTCATGTCAGTGTCACGGTGTCACACTGTCACGCAGTGTCACACATCAAAGGAACCACCCCACCAGTGTCACATAGCACAGCGTTAGCACCACAGTATCACACCGTGTCACCCTCTATCAAATTCCCAATGTCACACCATGTCACACAGCATCACGTGATGTCACCGTGTCACACTGTCACCCAGTGTCACACCACGTCACACCATGTCACGATGTCACAGCCCCACACAGCACTGCAGTGCCACCCATGGCCGTGCGGTGTCACAGTGTGATGCTGCAGTGTCACCCACCTGCTGGCCAACGCCACCACCTCCACTCTGTCCCCCAACTCAGCCTCGTGGGGCACATCCATGGTGACAACAAACACGAGCTGGGGGGCACAGGATGTGGGGCTCAGCCCCATAGCACCCCATGGGGCCCCATGGAGTCCCATGGAGCTCCACAGGGCCCAAAGCACCCCACAGAGACCCATAAGGCCCTATGGAGCCCCATAAAGCACACAGTGCCCCACAGAGCCCATGCAGTCTCATAGCTCTCCATGGCACCCCATGGAGCCCTTAGAGCTTCATAAACTACCATAGAGCCCACAGCACCCATAGCTCTCCATAGCACCCCACAGCATCTCATAGAACCCCCTAGATCCCACAGCACCCCACAGCATCTCATAGAGCCCCCTAG
>NW_024964715.1:3203-16891 GCF_019238085.1 Lagopus leucura
GCACCCCACAGCATCTCATAGAGCCCCCTAGATCCCACAGCACCCCATAGCATCTCATAGTGCCCAATAGGGCCCATAGAGCCTTGAAACACCCCACAGAGCCCTTAGAGACTCACAGACTCCCTTAGAGCCTATAGCATCCCACAGAGCCCCACGGCACCCCACAGCACCCCACAGAGCCCCACAGCAGCCCACCTGCTGGCCGGCCCACAGCACAGGGTGGCTGATGTTGCAGAGGATGCGCCCACCTCCTGGAGACACTGAGCTGCAGTGCTGTGCCAGGGACCTGTGGTGGGGCTGTGGAGCACTGGGTCAGCAGTGGGGGGTGTGTGGAGGGACCTGAGGTGGGATCTGGGGGTGGGGTAAGGAGGTTTGGGGCCATCTGATTGGGGTTTGGTGTTCTGGGGACATGGTATTCTCTGTGGTCTTGAGGGCATCTGGAGAAACTCAGGGGTCTTGAGGGCCTCTGGATGGGATTGGGGTCAGCTAGATGAGGTTTGTACTCTTGAGGGCATCTGGAATGGGTTTGGGGTATGGGGACATGCAGGAACCTATAGGAACTTGAGGAAATTTGGGGCCTTGGGGACATCTGTAGAGGCTGTGAGGATCTCGAGGGCATCTGGATGGAGATTTGGGTGCTGTAATGACATCTATGGGGTCTTGAGAACACCGGGATGGGATTCTGGGGGTTCTGAGAGCATCCGGAGGGGCTCTGGGGGGCCTGAAGGAGTGTGGGGCAGCCCCTGTGGTGTGGCGGTTCCCCCGCTCCCCGTGGGCACCTGCAGCATGGTGGCCTTGCGGTAGGAGAGTGCCTTGGGGTGCTGCAGCTCCACGTGGGCCCCATAGGCGTCCTCCCCGACGTTCTGCACGGTGACGGTGACGGTGACGTCCTCAGCGGCACCCACCACCAGCTCCTCCAGCCTATGGGGAGGCGGCAGTGGGTGTGGGGCGGGGAGGTGGGGTGCCCCGCACGAGGTGAGGCCACGGGGGAGACATACCCTGGAAAGCCGAGGGCCACGCGCAGCTCGGGCACACACTGGTTGTCCTCACCACAGTTCTTCTCGAAGGGCAGCTGGCGGCCGGCGCACATGCCTCCATCCCAGCCTCCCAGCGCACGCCCCGGCTGCATCCATTCTGCTCCATCCCCCACATCTCCGTCCCATCCCTCCATCCCCCACATCTCCGTCCTGTCTCTCCATGCGCCCCACGTTTCCAACCCAACTTTTACATCCATTCCATGTCTCCATCCCTCCCAATGTCCATCCTGAATTTCCATCCCTTCTCCACTCACCCCAACCATCTCCATTCCATCCATCCCATCGCCTCCATCCCCATCCATCCCTCTCCCCATACCAATTCCCACCCCACGTTCTCCACCCACCCCACGCACCCATCCCGTCCCTCCAATCCCATCCTATCCCTCCATCCACGCACCCCAAATTCCCACTGCAACCGTCTCCGTCCTGTCCCTCCCTCCCATCGCACCCTCTCCATCCCCATCCCACCTCCCCCCACCCCACGCTGCCATCCCATCCCATCCCACCCCACCCCATCCCATCCTTCCGTCCCACCTTCTCCAGGCGCCCACCGCAGCTCAGAACGTTTCCTGAACACTTCCCGACCGCCTCGCCCGCCCCAGGCTCCCACCCACCTCTCACCCCCCGCTCTCCCTCCCCTCTCGCCCCCCGCCGTTCCCGTACCGCGGCGCTCACGGCCCACTGCGTGTCGCGGCTGAGCGCCACGCGCAGCCCCTGCTCGTGCTGCAGCGCGTCCCCGCGCGCTTCGAAGGCCACCCGCAGCCCCACGGGGCTCAGCGTGTCTGCCGGGCAGCCCTGGGGACCCACACACAGCGCCCGTGGCGGCGGCGGCCCCGCGCGGGGCAGCTCCGCGCCCCCGGCACCCGCGCCGCACGCACCGCCAGAGCGACGCCGAAGGTCCGGCAGCGGAGCCCCTCGGCCACGTGCGCGGTCCCGTTGCTCCTGGCGCCGCCCGGCACGAAGACGGCGCGCGCGGCGCGGCCGGGGTCCAAGTGCAGGCGGTAGCGGAGGGCGGCGCCGAGGGAACCTGCGGTCGGCAGGACGCGGCGCTGCGTGGCTCCGCGGGGCGCTGTGGGGCCCGGCGGGTCGGGGGGCGTCGGGAGGGGTTGCTGGCGAGGGCCGATGGGACTCGAAGGGTCGTGAGGGCGCCCGGAGGGGCTGGGGGTCCCGCGGGTAGCCGATGGGTGGGCGCCCGCCCACGGGGGGCCCGTGCTCTCACCCAAGCTGTCACGGCTCTTCTTGGTGCCGACAAAGCATACTTCGGCTGTGGTCACTACCGCGGCCCCGGCGGCGCTCAGCTCCTCCTCCTCTGCCCGGTGGCAGTCGAGGGCAGACGTCGGGATTTCCGGGGGACTGAAGGTCACCGTCACCTCAACCTTCAGCAGGGGTGGGGACCTGCGGGGCGGCGGCGTGGAGGAGGGAAGAACGTGGGGTGGGGTGAGGTGGGAAGGGGTTGGGGGTGGGGGTCGGGGTGGGGACGCGGACAGGTTGGGGTTGAGAATGGGAATGGGTATGGAGATGGGGTGGGGGTGGGATGGGACGTGGCTGGTTGAGTTTGGGGATGGGGAGTTAGGGCTGGTGTTTGGCTGGGATTAGGGTCAGAGATGGCAATGTATGGGGCTAGGCCGTTTGAGCTGGGGATGGTATGGGGCTGGGATTGACAATGGGGCTCCGGTGCGGCACTCCCACCTGAGCAGCAGCACCTGTCCCTGTGCGCCTACGGCCAAGTCCGGCAGTCTGTCCCCCGTCAGGTCGCGGCCCCCACTCAGCGCCTGCCCAAAGTGCTGCGGGGCGCTGCGGAACGAGGAGCCTGCAATGCGCTGTGGAGGACAGAACGCATGAGGGTGGGACCCGACCTCCAAGCAGCAGCTGTGCACTGTGGGGTCTGTGGGACCTGGGGGCTCTGAAGGGCCCTTCGGGGTCTTTGGGATCTATGGGACGCTGTGGGGTTCGGTGGTTCTCAGTGGGGTGGTCCCACCTGGCTGTAGTGGTCACTTATGCCACCCTTCTCCCCACAGAAGATGTAGACGGCGCCACGCTCGTCATCCTCCATGGGAGCACCCACAGCCACATCATGCAGCCCGTCCCCGTCGATGTCCCCAAGGCGAGCAACGCTGGCCCCAAAGCGCCCCAGTGGGTGTCCGGCCTGACCCCGCAGCATCCGGTGGCACCACAGCGCACGGCCCTACAGCAAGCAACACGTGGGGGGCGCGGGGACAGGTGTGGGTCAAGGCTGGGACAGGAATGGGAATGGGAATGGGATGGGATGAAGATAGGGGTGGGGATAGGGATGGGGGTAAGGATGGGATGGGTGAGGAGATAGGGATGGGATGGGGTGGGGTGGGGTGGGGTGGGATGAGATGGAGTGTAATGGGATGGGGTGGGGTGGCATGGGATGGGATCGGGTGGGATGGTATGGGATGGGATGGGGAGGGATGGGATGGGATGGGATGGGATGGGGTGGGGTGGGATGGGATGGGATGGGATGGGATGGGATGGGATGGGATGGGATGGGATGGGATGGGATGGGATGGGATGGGATGGAATGGGGTGGGATGGGGTGGGGAGGGATGGGGTGGGATGGGATGGGATGGGATGGGGTGGGGTGGTGTGGCATGGGGTGGTGTGGGGTGGGGTGAGGATGGGATGGGATGGGATGGGGAGGGATGGGGTAGGATGGGATGGGTGTGGGGATAGGGATGGGGATGGAGTTGGGATAGGGGTTGGACTGGGGTTGGTTTGCAGTTGACTTATTGACTAGCTGAGCACCATGGGGCCGTGCTGGGGGTCCGTACCTGTGGCAGCACCGTGCAGACCTCCACGCGTCCCCCGGTGCCGTCTCCGTAGAACATGGGGACCCCCACCAGCAGTGCCACGCCATCCCCTGACCCCTCCAGAGCGCAGAGTGCTGCCCCAAAGTAGGAGCCCACCTGTGGGTGACAGTGTCAGCCTCGGGGCTCCTCCCACCCCATGCCATGCCCCACACGTCCCCCCGCCATCACCTGCCGCCCCATGGCGTCAGAGCGCAGCTCCCACTTCCCCCCGTGGGGCAGCACGAAAAGGAGCAGGCGGCCCACGTGGCGATACCGGGGGGCACCCAGCACCAGCGCCCGGAGCCCCCCCAGGGACAGAGACTCAGTGGCGTAACCTGCGGGCAGGGGGGCGGCGGGTCAGACCCATGGGGGGGGCGGCCCCGCAGCTCCTCGTGGGGTCATGGGGACATCCACAGCTCTGGGACCCCCACGGGATCGTTGCCGCACCCGAGACCCACACAGCGACAGCTCTGTCTCTGCGGGGACCCCATCATCTCCTGGACTGTCACAACGGCCCCAAGAGCCCCGTGAATGCCCTGAGACCCCCCCCCAAACTCCGTTATCCCCATGGGATCACCACCATCCCATCGCCCTCGTGAGAGCCCCGCTATCTCCATGACCCAAGAGGGGACAGCCACCGACCCCAAAACCCCCGCGGGTGGCACACTGCCCCCTGATCATCAGGAGGACTCCAACATCCCCTCGGGGATGCCCTCCACCAAGAGACCCCCATGAGGGTGCCGAGACCCCCCGCCAAACAGAGACCCCCCTGAGGAGCCCAGGACCCCACGTCCTCACCCAGGTACGCGTCGCTCGCGCCCCCGTCCCCTTCGGATGCGTTGACAAAGGCGACCTTCCCATCGGCCCCGTAGACGAAGGCCCCTCCGGCCCAGTCATAGGCGCCCACTGCTCCCAGCACCGCCCCCTCCTGCAGTGGGGAGGGTGGGGAGGGGTTGGGGGGCTGAGCGGGGCGGGATGGGGCCCTGAGGATCTCAGGTGGGCTTAGGGGTGTCTGAAGGGGGTCGAGGAGTCCTGGGGAACTCTGGCAGGTTTGGGGGCATCCGGTGGGTCCCTGTGGGTCTACGGAGCTCTGTGGCGCTCCGCGGGCTCTATGGGGCTCTGCGGCGCCTCGGGGGCCACATGGGGTTGTGACGGGCTTTGGGTCTGCGCGGACAGGCGTGTGGCGCTGGGCTGGCGGTGGGGACACTCACGGGGGTGAGCAGAGCGCTGAAGCCCTCCTGAGCCATCTCCAGCTGGAAGGAGCTCCCGAAGGCCGGCCGGGTCCCTGGGGGCACGGTGGGGTGAGCTGGGCCCCGGCGCCCCACGGGGCCGCGCCGCAGGGCCATACCTTCGATGGCGAAGATCTTGTCCTGCAGCTGCTCCTGGATGCCGCGCAGTGCCTCAAAGTTGTCCACACGGAAGACGTGCGCCTCGGGGGGGGGCGAGGCGATGGTCTGCAGCTCCGCCACCGCCTTGGGGTCCTTGAAGGCGCTGCCCACCTGCGGGGACGTCGCTCACGGTGTCCCACCGCCCCGCCGTCACACAGCCGTCCCCGAGCTCTGGGTGTCTCGCTGCCCCTGCTGCTCCCCACGCCGTCGGTGCCTCAGAGCTCGCGGGGCCCGTGCTCTGGTGTCCCAACCCTCTTGGCATCCCCACAACTTGACATCACACTGGCGTCCCCCGTGCTCCTGGTGTCACCGCAGCATGAGGTGCCCTCGCGTCCTGCGTCACCTCCGTGTCCCCATGGCCTCCATCTCACCTGGGTGTCCCCCAGAGCTTCCCGTGTCCCTGCTGTCCCTGGTGTCCCCGCGGTGCCCCCACGCTCCGGTGTCCCGGCACTCTGCGCCCCTTCTCACTGCCCCACGTTCCTGGTGGCACCTCCATGCCCCAACCTCTCAGTGTCCCCAGTGCCTCTGTGTGGAGCCCCCGCCCCTGTCGCTCTCGGTGTCCCCCCAATGTCCCTCGGGTGCCCCACAGCTACTGGCGCCCCATAGAGCCCCCTACATCCCACAGAGCCCCATGGCGTCCCATAGTGCCCGACGGACCCCACGGAGCCTCATGATGCCCCGCAGAGCCCTGAGAGACTCAGAGAGCCCTATAGAGCCCCACGGTTCTTGGGGAGGATTTGGGGGAATTTGGGGTTTGGGGATTGGCATTGGGGTTTTCTGGGGGGAGGGACTTGGGTTATGATTTGGGGGCAGTTTGGAGGAATTTGGGGCTCGTGATTTTTGGGGACGGTTTGGTGGCGAATTGGGGAGAATGTGGGTTTTGGGTGATGAGTTTGGGGTTTGGGGGATGGGGTTTGGGGCATGGTTTGGGGGGAATGAGCAGAATTGGGGCCTTTGGGTGGGTGTGGGGTTATGGAGTGGGGGGGGGGGGGGGGGCGCTTTTGGTCAGGCTTCGGGGGGGAGCCGGGGAGAATTTGTGGGGAATGTGGGGGACAGGTCTGGTTTTGGGGATTCGTTAGGGAGTTGTGGAGATGCATCGGGTGGATTTGGGATTCTTGGTTTTTCCGTGGGGGAATTGGTGCTTGGGGGCGAATTTGGGATTTGGGAGCTTTGGGGATTGGGTTTGGGGCACGGGAGATGGATTTTGTGGTTTGAGGGTTTTGAGAGGCGGATTGTGGGAGAGGAATTTGGGGCCTTTGGAGATGAATTCAGGATTTCGGGTTTTTGGGGGATGATTTGGGGAGAATTTGCAGGAATTTGGGCATTTTGGGTAAGGACTTCGAGGAGAACGCGGGCGTTCGGGGCGTTTTGAGGACGGATTCGGGTCAGGATTTGGGGTCCTGCAGGGATGCGGGGCGAGGAGCTCGGCACGCCGGCTCACCCCGATGGCGTAGCGGACGACCCCGGCGCGATCGGCCTCCGGGATGACGTCGCCGTACTGCAGCGCATCGCCGTACTTCTGCCCGTCCGTCACCACGATCAGCGCCTTGGAGGCCCCCGCGCGGCTCCCCGCCAAAACCCGCGTCCTGCGCGCAGCGGCGTCAGCGCCGGGCGGGCGGGGGCGAGGGGAGGGAAGGGGGGTGGGGGGCAGGGGGACGCACAGCGCGACGCGGATGGCGGAGGCCGTTTGCGTGACGCCGCTGCGCTGCTCCACCCCCAGCAGCAGCCGCTCTAGGTCCTCCGCCGGCAGGCGGTCGAAGTCGGGGAAGCCCACGTGCACCTCCACGCCGGTGGAGAACTGCAGCACTGCGAACTGCGGGCCGCGGCCACGGCACCCATCGTACCGCGCGCGGCCCCCGCAGAGCCCCTCAGAGCCCCTCGCAGCCCCATGGCCCCGCAGAGCCCCACAGCGCCCCGCAGCCCAACGTGGAGCCCACGTGGCCCCACGGAACCCCGCAGAGCTCCGCTCCCCTTAGCCTCCAATAACGCCCCGCAGAGCCCCACAGCATCCCACAGAAACCCACAGAGCCTCACAGGGCCCCACAGCACCCCACAAAGCCCCACACGTTACACTAGGTGCCCCATATATTATGTGGGGCAACCACAGGTACCCATAAATTTCATGGGGCAGCTCCAAACACAGCGGGACGCCCCGCGAGGGATGTCAGGCAGTGCAGAGCTGAGTCTGGGCGCCCCATAGATTCACTTGGGTAACCCAAGAATTCTATGGAGCGCCCCATAGATTCTGTGGGGCCCTGCTGCGGGGCAGCCCCATAGCACCGTGTGTCACGCACGCGGGTGTTGGTCCCACGGAAGCGTTTGATGATTTCGATGACGAATGTCTTCATCTGCCAGAAGTCAAACGCTGCCACGCTGCCGGAGCCGTCCATCAGGAACACGATGTCGGAGGACGATGTGGGGCAAGCTGTGGGCAGGTGGTGGAGCAGGTGGTGGAGTGCAGCAGTTTGGTGAGTCTCATCCAACCCGTCCCCACCCACAGATCCCACTGAACCCAACGCTGAGTCTTTGCCCCACAGATCCCAATGACAACAGCATTGGATCCTTTCTGCCTCGCGTCTGCCCCATAGATGCTATATCTGCCCCATAGATCTCAACAACAACGGCACTGTGTCTTCTCCGCCCCATGTCCACCCCACAGATCCCAGTGACAATGACATTAGGACTTCTGTGCCCCATCCTGGCCCCACAGAACCCACAGACGACGGTGCTGGGTCTTCTCCACCCCACAGAGCCCCTCTGCCCCACTGCTGCCCCCCACGTGCCCCATACCTCGTGGGGTGGTCGCTAGGGAGCCATCGAGGAAGCACAACCCCGGAACCTCCGCATTCTCCCCACACATCCGCTGCGCCATCGGGCCACAGGCCTGCACCCCACAGCATCCCACAGAGATCCACAGTGACCCATAGCACTCCATAGAGCCCCACAGCACTCCAGAGAGCCCCACAGTTCCCCATAGAGCCCCCATAGCATCCCATAGAGCCCCGGAGAGATCCATAGTGCCCCACAGAGAACCACAGTGACCCATAGCATCTCATAGAGACCAACAGCACCCCACACAGACCCACAGTGACCCACAGAGACACACAAAGCCCCATAGAACCCATTGGGCTCAACAGACCCCCATAAACCCCATAGTAACCCACAATACCCCACAGAGCTCCACAGCACCCATAGAGACCCACAGAACCCCACAGAACCCATAGAGCCCAGCAGACCCCAAACTCCATAGTGACCCATAGCACCCCACAGAGACATAAAGCCTACAGAGCCTGACAGACACCATAGACCTGTGAGAGCCCCACAGCACCCCATAGCACCCACCAGGAGCTGGGATCCGTTGGCAGCCATGGACATTCCCATTGCCATGGGACCCGTATCCAGGAGGTCTGTGGGGCAGGGAACTCCATAGCACCCACACTTGTGGAGCAGCTCCAAAACTTGCCAAAGGACTCATGTGTGGGGCAGCACCACACCACCCCCTGCCCCATAACCTCCCATTGGGACCCCCTCCGATCTGCCTGATATCTGCCCATAGGACTCATACATTGAGGCCACCCCACAACTTCCCACTCGGACCCATACATCAAGGCTGCCCCATAACATCCCATTAAGGTCCACATATAGTACTGCCCCACAACTCCCTCAGGACTCACACATTTGGGGCTGCCCCACACATGTGAGGCTACCCCACAAACTCCCCATTCAGTTCCACATACTGTGGCTGCCCCACGTCCCTCCCCCCTTCCCCGGCCCACCCCACAACTCCCCATGAGACACACATTTGAGGCAGCTGCACACCACACCATGTGCCCCACATGTGTGGGGCTGCCCCATAGCTCTCACCACCAACATCTGCATCCCTGCAACTCTTCTCCCCCACACGGCATCGATAGACACGGCCTCGGCCTCCCAAGTCCAGGGGAGCCCCAACCAGCACCCTGTGATGGGGGGATGTGGGGCTCAGTTGGGTGCTCCATAGATCCCATTGGGTGACCCACAGATTCACTTAGATACCCCTTCAATTCTATGGGGCACCACACAGATTACACTGGGTCCCCACAGATTATGTGGGGCAGTCATAGAGTCAGCAGGGAGCCCCCTAGGACATATGGGGTGCTCCATAGGTTCCATGGGGCACCACTAAATTCAGTGGGGCACCGCATAGATTAAACAGACCACCCTACAGATTCAGTGGTGTGTCCCACAGATTCCGTGGGGCAGCCCTAGATTACTTGGGGGGATAGATGGATTCAGTAGGGTAACCACAGATTCCCATAGGGTGCCCGATCGATTCTGTGGGGCAGTCACAGAGTCAGTAGGGAGCCCATAGGTTATGTGGGGCACCCCATGGATTCACATAGGTACCCCATAGATTATGTGGGCTGCCCTATAGGTCACACTGGCAACCCTATAGCTTCCATGGGGCACTGCACAGACTGTGGGGCATCTCAAAATTCAGTGGGGCACCACACAGATTCTCCAGAGCATCCCACAGGTTATGTAGAGCACCGCACAGCTTCTGTAAGTCACCCTCTAAGTTCCATGGGGTGCCTCATAGATTTCTATGGGGTGCCCTACAGATATCACAGTGGGCTCCCATTTGCCCCATGAGCCACCCAATACATTCCACGAGCCACCCCAAATATTCTATGGGGCACCCCATGTATTCTGTGGGTTGCCCCACGGAATCCTGGGGAGGCCCCACAAGCTGTGGGGCAGCTCCATACCCGTCGTCGCTCTGTGCCACACTGAGGCCGAAGGAACCAGGACCCTCAAAGGCCACAGCAGAGTCCAAGTCGAGGGCAGAGCTGCAGCTGTGGGGCAGAGCTGTGGGGCGGGGGACACCCATGGGGACCCATACAGCCCATAGCCTCCACAGAGTCCACATTGCCCCATAGAGCTCTGTAGACCCCACAGAGCCCCACAGAGCCCCATTAAGTCCCAAAGGATCCCACAGAGCCTCATAGAACTCACAGAATCCCATAGAGCCCCACAGATCCCACAAAGCCACACAGGCACCCCATGTTCCCCATTGTCCCTCTGTCCCCATATGTCCCCATGTCCTCCCCCATCCCTGTGTCCTCCATGTCCCTCCACCCCTCCATGTCCCCATGTGCCCCCGCATCCTCAAGTCCCCTGTATGTCCACATGTCCCCAATGTCCCCACATGTCCCCAATGTGCCCCCCATGTCCCCCGGTTTTCCCCATCCCAATATATCCCCCCTCATCACCCCACATCCCAATATCACCCCTCCTCACCCGACCCCCCACATTCCCATATTGCTCCTTGTGACCCTGTATCTCCACTGACCTCCAATGTCCCCCCATGTCCCCACATCCCTCCACTGTCACACCCCCTCCCCATTTCTCCCCACATCCCCACGCTCCCCCCCATCCCCACACACCCCATCCCAACGTGTTCCCAGTGGCCCCAAAAGCACCGCATTTGGCTCCAGACCTGCGCCGAGCAGCAGCAGCACCCACAGCCCCATGGCGGGGAGCAGGGAGGTCTGCCCCACACCCACAGCCCACGCGCGGCCGTGGGGGGCGGAAGTGGGGAGAGGGGGCGGGGAAGGGCCGAGAGAGCCAAAAAAGGGCAAAAGCCAAACGGGTCTGCTCCGGAACTCTGCCCCACAGCCGCCCCATAACTGTCCCACAGCTGCCCCATAGCTGTCCCGCTGCGCTGCCCTGCATCCCCAGTCCTGCAGCTTGTGTCCCCACGCCCCCAGTTCCCCCGATGTCCCCAGTGTCCCCACGGGCAAAGATGACCAGAAGTGACAGAAATGGCACCGACTGGAGAGTGGTGCTCAGAAATGGGCAGGAATGGGGATGGAGCCAAAGGGCAAAAACTGGTGGGACCGGAGCAGGATGGAGAGAGTGGGGCAGAGCAACGCCAGGGGGCTCTGGGACCCCCCGCGCCCCCCTGAGCTCAGAGCTCTGCTGCCCCAAAGGGTTGGGGGGTCCCGGGTTGGGGCTGGGGGGAAAAGGGGCAGAACTGGGTAAAGAGGGAAAGGAATGGAAGGAAATGGGGAGAAAAAGGGGAAATGGAAAGAAATGGGGAGGAGGGGGAACTGTGATGGGGGGAACGGGCAAGGAAAGACCTGAAAGGGTGGAAATGGGGAAAAAGGGGAAACGTGCAGAAATGGGGAAAGAGGGATGGAATGGACAGAGGGGGGAGGAGGCAGAAATGGGCAAAAAAAAGAGGGGAATGACAAAAAGGAGAAGAAATGGGCAAAAAGGAGCAGGAATTGTCAGAATGGGAGGGAATTGGATTGGGCAGAGGTGTGGAAAGAAATGGAAGAACATTGAGAGAAATGGTCCAAAACAGAGGCACAGAATGGGAGGCGTGGAACTCTGGGGAACGGGCAGCAGGAAATGGGCAGAAATGGGCAAAAATGGGCAGAAGTGGGCAGAAATCATGGGCAGCAAAGTGTCAAATGGGAGTGGAATGGGCGAGGAACGGAAGCAGAAATGGGCAGAATGGGGAAGGAACTGGGAAGAAATGGCTGAACGTGAGAGAGCCGCCCAGCTGTGGCACTGCAGCGCTGCCCCACAGCTGCCCCACAGCTGCCCCACAGCTGCCCCATACCTTCCCCATAGCTTCCCCACAGCTGCCCTACAGCTGCCCCATGACTCCACTGTCCCCCAGGACCTCTCCATGTCCCCACATCCCCACGCTCCCCCATCCCGGGCTCCCCCCCGCCCCCCCGCGCCCCATCCTGACATGTCCCCAGCGGTCCCAATGTCTCTGTGGGGTTGGAGGGCTGTGGGGCAGCAGAGCCCGGGGGTGTCTGTGGGCCTAGGGTGCCGGCCGCCAGAGGGAAAACGGGGGTTGGGGATTGGGGGCACTTTGGGGTTCTCCCCCATCTGTCCGTCAGACCTTCGGACTCCCCCTCCTGCCAGGGTCTCTCCCTCCACACCCCCCGCTCCCCCCAGCCCCAAAAGCACCGCATTTGGCTCCAGACCTGCGCCGAGCAGCAGCAGCACCCACAGCCCCATGGCGGGGAGCAGGGAGGTCTGCCCCACACCCACAGCCCACGCGCGGCCGTGGGGGGCGGAAGTGGGGAGAGGGGGCGGGGAAGGGCCGAGAGAGCCAAAAAAGGGCAAAAGCCAAACGGGTCTGCTCCGGAACTCTGCCCCACAGCTGCCCCATAGCTGTCCCGCTGCGCTGCCCCGTAGCTCTGCCCCACAGCTGCCCCGTAGCTGCCGCACAGCTCTGCCCCACGTCCTCAGTTCCCCGAGTGTCCCCGGCGTCCCCGTGGGCAGAAGTTGTCCAAAAGAGGCAGAAATGGCCCAAAGCAGAGGCACTCGGTAACGAAGCGCCCCTTCGAGGCGGAGTGGCGGCCGACCCGACGGGAGCGGAACGGAGTGAACGGGGCGCAGCAGCGCTGGGGCCTCTGGGACCCCCGGGACCGCCGCGCACGGCGGGAGCCCAACCCGCAGCGCCGCCAGCGAGCGCGCAGCCCCGGCCGTTCGGGGGGGGTCAAGGCCGCCGGGCGTCCCGGGCCGGATGCGGCGCTCTGCGGAGCTCCGCGGGGCTCTGCGACCGCCGCTCGTGGGCGCGGGGGCTGCGAGGAGACCGCCCACACGTGCGGTGCGGAACCCCCCCGGGGCTTCTTCCCCGTCCTCAGCGCCCGCCTGCAGCGCCGGGGGGGCACGAACTGCCCCGCACCGCTCCGCACCCCCGCCGCTTGGGCTGCGGGGCGGTTTCGCTTCCCACGGATGTGGGGCGGCCCCACGGCTATGCGGCAGCTTCCCCAATTGCTCGGGGGGGAGGGGAGGGGGGCGCGGGGCTGAGCGCCGCTTAGAGGGACCGCGGCGGCAGCGCGAGGGGAGCGGAGCCCGGCCGGAACCCGCGACCCACCCCTACCCCCCGCCGGGCGCTGCCTCCGACCCCCCCCCAGACACCCGCCGACATCCTCATCCCGAACGGATCGCACCGCCCCTGAGCGGGGGGAATTGAAGGGAAATCGGGAAAAGGGGAATGGAGGGGAAGGGGGAAACGATGGAAAAGGAGGGGGGGAGGTGAGACAGAATGCCGGGAAACGGGAAAATGGAACAAAAAGAGGAAGTGGGGAGTGGGAAAGTGGGAAAATGGAGTGGGGCTGAAGGGGGGGAAATGGGAAAGGGCGGGAAGTGGGGGGATATAAAGGGAAAAGGGCATAAAGGGAAAAGATGCAGAGGAAAGGAAAGGGAAAGTGGGAACGTGAATGGAGGAGAGAAAAGAAAGCAAAGGGAGTGGAAAAATGAGACGGGAAAATGCGGGGAAACGGGAGAAAGGGGAAAGCGGGGAAATGGGAAAAAAACAGAAATGGGTTCATGGGGAGAAATTGGGAAAGAGAGGAAAAGCAGCGGGGAGAAAAACGGGGGGGGGGGGGAAGGGGGGAAAAGAGAAAATGGCAAATGGGGAAATAATGGGGAAATGGAAA
>NW_024964715.1:16991-37703 GCF_019238085.1 Lagopus leucura
GGGGCGGGGTGTGAAACGGCGCTCGGCAGCTGAAATGGCCGGGAACCGTGGGAACGGTTGGGAGGGCGGGACAGCGCGGACAGACAGACGGACAGCTCGGGGCGCGCAGCGGGGATGGGACGGGACGCACGGACAGACAGATGGAGCCCCGCCAGGCGGCGCTGAGCTGAGCCCGACCCGCAGCGGCCGGGGGGCAGGCGGGGGGGGGGGGCGCGGCGCGGGCAGCGCTCGGTGCGGGAAACGTCGGAACGTCGGCAGCCGAAACGTCGGCGGGAAACGCGGGAGAACGAATGCGGAGAGCGGGGCTTAACGGTGCCGCCGTGCGGCCACACGTGGGTCCAACACCGCCGTCCGCCGTGGAGCGGAGCGCGGCGGTTTCCTATTTTCTGAGCCGGGTTTCTTCCTAAACGCGGCTGCGGTGCAGCGGAGGGGGGGGAAGGAGCGCGGAGGGGCGGACGCTCCCGTACCCACCGGAATGCACAGAACGGCCGTAAGCGCAGCGGCCGCGGTGGAGCCCATAGGAAAAAGTGGACTGCGGGTGCGGGTGCGCGGTGCCGCGATGTCGCGATGTCCGCCCCCGTTCGGGCGAAGCGCTCCGGCACTGAGGAACAACGGCTGCGCCGCCGCACCTCGGCCCGGCCGGAGCGCCCCGGGGACACGGCGGCACGGCGAGCGGCCCCGCGCATCGACGGACCGCCAGGAGCCGCGAGCGGCAGCGAAGGGATCGCGGCGTCAGCAATGACAGCAACAGCGCCGGGGAGAGAAGGGGCCGGGACGAAAGCCGGGGGCGGTTCGGGAAGCGGCGCCGTTGGGCCGCGGCAGGCGCTGCGGGGATTCCGTTCTGCCGGGGATGAGGGAGCTCCTTCGGCAGCGAGCTTCCAGCTCGGCCGCGAGGGTTTCGCAGAGTCGACGCGGCGGGGGGGGGGGGGCCGACGTCGGCGCGGACGGACCGCGACCCGGGAGCGCCGCGTGCAGGAGGAGCGGACCGTCGGTAACCCGGCCCGACGCCGTGCGGCGACCGCGAGGAAGCGGGAGGAGCTGCGACCGTGCGCTGACCGCGGCGTCAGCGGCTCAGCGGGACGCGGCGGCTGCGGCCCGTGGTGCGGAACGGGAGGGGAGGAACGCGTTGGGGGCCACGAACCCCCTTACCGGCGGCCGGCTGCGGTCCGTGGGGCTGCAGTGACCACGAACGGCAGGGTACAAAATCCTCGGGGCGTCACAGACGGAGCACGGCAAAGGGCTGCTCTGAGCTTCAGGAGAGCGAAAGTGGAACTTGTCAGGGCACTGCTTGGCAGGGAGACGTGGGAGAAAGCACGGGAGGGGAGGGGGCCCAAGAAAGCTGGTTGGTATTCAAGGCCCATCTCCTCCGAGGCCAGAAGCCGTGCATCCCCAGGAAGAGGAATGCAGGCAAGGGTACCGGCAGGCTTCCGTGGATCAACGAGGAGCTCCTGGACTTCCACTCAAAGAGGAGGTCTGTGGGGGTGGAAGCAGGAACAGCATTACCTGGGGGGCTGCAAAGGAGCTGCCAAAGCAGTCAAGGATTGGGCTCGGAAAGCCAAAACCCAAACAATTAAATCTAGCCAGGGACATCAAGGGGAACAAGAAATTCTTGAACAAGAAATTCTTGTAACCAAGGTGGATCCGTGATAAAAGGTGATAGTGATAGGACCAGAGGGAATGGTTTCAAGCTACGGCAGGGGAGATTCAGGCTGGATATCAGGAAGTATTACTGTTCAGAAAGGGTGGTCAGGCACTGGAATGGATGCCCAGGGAGGTGATGGAGTCACCGACCCTGGGGGTGTTCAAGGAAAGACTGGATGTTGTGTTGAGGGACACGGTTTAGTGGGAGCTGTTGGTAATAGGTGAACGGTTGGACTGGATGAGCTTTTAAGTCTTTTCCAACCTTGGTGATTCTGTGATTCTATGATTCTAAAAGGAAGGCCAGGGAGGATGTGGGCCCTGTCCTGAAGGAAACAAGCCCTGGTCATGAGGGATGTGGCCGAGGTGCTCCATGACTTCTTTGCCTCAGCCTTCACTGGCCAGGGCTCAGTGCCACTCTGCCCAAGCTGCAGAAAGCAATGGTAAGAACTGGGAGAAGGCAGAGCTGCTGCAAGCGAAGATGGGGTTTGCATAATCAATAAATACACACAGTTGTTATAATTAAGAAATATACAGGAAAGCTAAGCTCAACAGGTAATCACACCAAAGAAGAATGGATGGAAAGCTTTCCCTTGTCTTGGGCTCGCTGAAAAGATGCCAAGACGAGCGACTTCCAGCAGAGATTCTGCCCACCAGCAGCCAGCTCTTCAGTGGGCCCAGGAGAGGCGCAGCCAGGCTCCCCCCTTCCAGCAGCACAGCCGAATCGCCTCACCTGTGCTCCCAGGGCTGCCTCACAGCTCGCCCCAGGTGGTCGTGGTTCAGGCCGTGGTTCAGCAGCGCCCGCACAAGGTTCAAGACCATCTAAAGAACATAAAGGCACAGCTGCGTGGGAACCCGATGAGTTCTGAGGGAACTGGCAGTGAAGCTGCCAAGCTGCTGCCCATCATATTTGTCCTGGCAGTCTGGAGGAGTTACCAGCGATTGGAAAGGGAAAAAGAATGATCGGGGAACTGCAGTCGGTGTCAGCTCTGTGCCTGGCAAGATCGTGGAGCAGATCCTCCTGGAGGCCCCACCGAGGCACATGGAAAATAAAGGAGGTGATTGATTGTAACCAGTGTGGCTTTGCCAACATCAAATCATGCCTGACAAACTTGCAGGTCTTTTAATGACAGTTACAGCATCAGTGCATAAAGGAAGAGCGTGGCCAGCAGGTCAAAGGAGGTGATCCTCCCCCTCTACTCTGCCCTGGTAAGACCTCATCTGGAGTACTGCGTCCAGTTCTGGGCTCCCCAGTACAAAAAAGACAGGGATCTCTTGGAAAGAGTCCAGCGGAGGGCCACGAAGATGGTGAAGGGCCTGGAGCATCTCCCCTATGAGGAAAGGCTGAGTGAACTGGGTCTGTTCAGCTTTGAGAGGAGGAGACTGAGAGGGGACCTGATCCAGGTCTATAAATATCTAAGGTGTGGGGGGCAGAATGGCGAGGCCGGACTCTTTTCAGTGGTGAGTGGAGACAGGACAAGGGGAAACGGCTGGAAACTGCAGCATAGGAAGTTCCGCACAAACATGCGCAAGAACTTCTTTACAGTGAGGGTGACGGAGCACTGGAACAGGCTGCCCAGGGAGGTGGTGGAGTCTCCTTCTCTGGAGATGTTCAAGACCTGCCTGGATGCCGACCTGTACGACCTGCTGTAGGGAACCTGCTTTGGCAGGGGGGTTGGACTCGATGATCTCTGGAGGTCCCTTCCAACCCCTACAATTCTGTGATTCTGTGATTCTGTGAAGAGCAGCTGGCATCATCTACTTGGACATGTGCAAATCATTTGGCACTGTTCTGCACGGCAGCCTGGTCACCAAGGCGAGGACAAATGGCTGTGATGGAGGGATGGCTGGCTGGATTTGGCATTGGCTTCATGCTTGCACTCGACTGCTCAGTGCCCACGTGGAGACTGGTGGTGAGCGGCGTTCCTCAGAGACCAGTGCTGGGAGCAGGGTGATCTGCCATCTTTGTAGGCAGCACGGGCAGCAGGATCCAGCCACCCTCAGCAGTTTTACAGATGGAACCGAGCTGAGTGCAGCTGAGGGAAAGGACGTTGTCCAGAGGGATCTGCACAGGCTGGAGAGGTGTGCCCGCGTCAGCTTCGTGAACTTCAACAAGACCAGGTGCAGGGTCCTGCATCTGGGTTGGGGCAACCTCAAGCACAGTGCAGGTTGGGCAGAGAATGGCTTGAGAGCAGCCCTGAGGAGGATTTGGAGTGTTGGTGGACCAAAGATTCAACATGAGCCAGCAACGCGTGCTTGCAGCCCAGGAGGCCAAACAGATCCTGGGCTGCATCAAGAGAAGCGTGACCAGCAGGGAGAGGGAGGTGATTCCATCCCTCTGCTCTGCTCTCGTGAGATCCCACCTGCAGTTCTGCGTCCGGTTCTGGAGCCCTCAGCACAAGGACACGGAGCTGCTGCAGGCCATGAAGATGATCAGAGGATGGAGCACCTCCACTACGAGGACAGGCTGAGAGCTGGGGCTGTGCAGCCTGGAAAAGGTTCTGGGGAGACATTATAGCCCTTCCAGGACCTGAAGGGCCTACGGAAAAGCTGGGGAGAGACTTTTTATAAGGGCATGTAGGGACGAGGGGAAATGGCTTTAAACTGGAAGAGTAGATTTAGACTAAACGTTAGGAAGAAATTCTTTACTGTGAGGTGGAGACACTGGCACAGGCTGCCTGGTGAGGCTGTGGATGCCCCCTGCCTGGAAGCACTGCTGGGAGGCCAGGCTGGATGGGGCTGTGAGCAACCTGGGCTATGGGAGGTGTCCCTACCTGCAGCAGGGGATTGGGACGAGATGCTCTGAAAGGTCCCTTCCAACCCAAACTGCTCTGCGACTCTATGATTCTGTGATTCCCTATCCTGTTTTCTTATGTTCAAAAGGATTACTGAGGGAAACACGCTCAGCAGGTCACAGCTGAGAAGAAATCTGAGAATGCTGAGACAACACGAGCTCACTGAGCGCCACGGGCTCCCTGCTCTCCTGTCGCACTCACGGCGGCTGTTGGCTCATTGTGACGCCCTGCCAGGCTGCATCCTCTGCTGCCTCTGCTGCCCCGGTCCCCTGGGGTCGCACCGACCCAGCAGGGATGCTGGGCTGCCTCCCCACACGTCCTGACTGCAGGCCATGGTGGGCACAACAGCCGCCTTTGGGGTTCCTTCTGGAAATGGTTCCTGCTGCAGAAGTACGCTCCTTACCGCACCTTCTGACCACTCTAGTAATTAGTTCAGCACGCAAAATGTTGATCTCAGTGATGGTTATTCATTAACATCTCAAAAGGTTTCCTTCAGAGGGAAGTTTTCAACTGATGCCATTGTTCCAAGTTTTAATTGGGGGCAAAGCAAAACCCCCTTCAGATGCAGAGAAGCTCTGGGACATCACAAGCTTTCATCCTTTATGTTGCCAAAGTAGGCACCACAAAAACGAGGAATAAAGGAGGAAAGACTGAACAAAATCTCCATCTATTCCCAAACTCCTATTTGCTAATTTATGTCCCATCTGAAAAGCTCAACTTAAAATGTGTTACTTGATTCAGCAGCAAGTGAAGTTTCCCAGCCAGAATGCAGACATTTCTTTTGAAAGCGATGCTCGAAGCACAGCTTTTCCAAGTCCTGGGCAGTTCGAATGAAGCTTTTCTATCGGGGTTTGAAAAGAACTTTGAACTGTTCCTCTTGCAATGGAAATGTGCTACGAGGAGAAGCACCGCGCTAATGGTGCTGCTGTGAGCTAGGCGTTACCGAGCCAGCAGCTCCCGTTTTGTCTTCGGATTTTGCGGTGTCTTTGGTGATCACTGTTTCCTCCCAAGAGCAGCACCACCGGTCGCACCCGTCAGCCTCAGCACAGCACGTTAGCTGCTCAGGCAGCTCAGAGCCCCGTCTGCCTCCTCAGCTGGGAGAAAAGCAGCGCTGCTGCCGCGCCTGCTCTGCACGATGCGTGCTCCGGACCAACGTTTGCTCACCGCAAACCGGAGAGCAACAAACGCGGCGCGGCGAGGGCTGAGGGCAGCAAAGGCACTCCTGCAGCAGGGGGGGCCGGAACCATCGGGCTCAGAGAGCGCGGAGATCGGGCACGCGGGGCGATGGCCGCCGCGCAGGGAGGATGGCAGCGTATTGGAACAACCGCAGAGACTTCACTCCTTCCCTCCTCGCAGCCGTCCGGGCTCCCGCGGGGAGGAAATGCCGCGGGCGTCCGACCCGCTGCGGGGTCGCGCTCGGATGCGTGCGCTCCGCGGAGCCGGGCGCTGCGCCCGCTGTTCTGGGCTGGTCGGCACCGGGCGATGCCTTTTGTTTTCCTGAAGTCCGAAAATCAAAGAAACAAGAAAAAACACAGAGAAACCAAAGAGTGGAGCTTGCAGGGCTTTGGAGCAGGAAAACGAAAGAGAGCCGAGGAGCCGCTTTTATGTTCCAGGACGCGAAGCGGCCGTTCAGCATCGCTCCGGGCACCAGCGGGCGGCTGGAGCAGAGCTGCTCGTCAGGCAGCGGCCACGCAGGAATCCGCGCTCAGAAGGGAAGCGGCGGGCGGTGCCCGGCAGCCGGGAAGGTGCCCGGCGTCCGGCTGTGCGCAGCTCCGTGCCGCTGCTGCGGCGCCGCCCTCAGCCCGCAAAACCGGAGAGATGAGCCAACGTCTGGCGCTCACACGCAATAACTGACACAACACCCGTTATTCCCTGCACAAATCCTTCATGGCCACCATAACACTTCTTTCCACTCCTACGACCCGCTTCCTCGCTCTCTCACATTTCCAGAATTCAGAAGCTTTCAATAGTATGAGTCTCTTGTTTCTTTTTTCAAGCCTGTCTGACTTGCAGAGAACTGAAGCAGCTGGGACAAAACACAGAACCTCCTCCCTGGGCCTCACAGCTCTGAAGAGCAGAGCGGGGCAGAGCCTCTGAGCTCTTTTGGTCCCAAATTCTGACAAGGACATTCTCTTCTACCTTAACTACCCCAAGGGTTCTCTGCTAAGCACGAGATCTGCCCTCAGCATTGCAGGTTTGCCCAGAAGGAGAACCGGACACCCTCAGGTGCATCCAGATCCCCCAGTACATTTGTTTTAAATCACCAGGAAATCAAAGCAGCACAGAAGTCTCATTTTTAAAAGCAGCTCCCAAAAAGTCTGCACCATCCAGCAAAGAAAGAAAGGGAATAAACTCAGAGCAAGAAAAAGTGCCTTAAAATCAAATCCAACAACCCCATGGCAAAGACTTTGCACCACCAAGCCATCCCTCAGAAGCCCTCCTCCTTCCCAGGGCAGCCCAGAAACGAGAGGCAGGTGAGGTGGCACCCACCAGAAAGGCTGCACCTGTGTGTGTCCCCATATAAACCCACCTGGGCAGCACCCAGGAGGCTTGTGGTGTCTGGGAGGGATGGGGCTGCTTGTGGGGCAGCAGTGCTCTAGCACTTTGAGGATGAGGATGAGGATGAGGTGAGGTTGGGGCCAGGGCCAGGGCCAGGGCCAGGAGGAGCTGGGCCATTTCCTTGCTGCTCTTTAATGAGGCTCTGCTTTGCTTGCAGGCTGCTGCTGCTCCTTTTGTTTGGATTTTTGCTGTTCTTGGCCCCTAGGGCCTTAGGGGAATTGGACCTCTCAGGTAAGAATGAATGAATTACTGGGATCTCCCTGTGCTACTGCTGGTTTGAGGGGCTCTGTGTTTGCTTCGAGCCCCCTCCTCTGCTGCTGGTGTGAAAGGGGCTCTTGGATTGGGGCTGAGCTGGCTGATCTTTCCTCTGCAGAGAGCGTGACCTGCCTGCAGGACAGGCTGGAGCTGGAGCTTCCCGGGGAGCTCGGCAATCACTCGTGGCGTGTGCGCGCCGTGGGTAGGTGTTGCTGCTGCCCTGGCTCAGCTGTTCCCTCCAAGGCTTGAAGTCAGCTGCTGCCTGCAGGGCTGGCTGTTCCCTTCTCCATAGATGTAAGCGGGGAGGAGATGATGTCCTGTGAGCACACTGTGGATTATGAGAAGCTGCTGCTCAGAGCCCTGCTGGTGAACTGCACTAGCCTGGAGGTAAAGCGCGCTTCTGTTCTGGGAGCATGATGTCATGGAGTGTTTGGGGTTTTTCTGCTGCTCGAGGTTGGGCTTAGTAGGATTTCTACCTCTAATTTCTACTGACTTCTCTACTGTGAAGGGCCCCTTCTGCTGGGTTACTGTTCCCTGAGTGCTTCCTCTTCCAGCTGTGCGTTAAACACCTTCAGATGCTGCTAGGAATGCTGTACTCTCCTGTGATGGAGTGGAGAGCTACTTTAAATGATACCTGTAGGAGCTGGAAGGGGCCCAAGGGTGTCAGCACCTGGCAGATACATGTATGCATGAACACATAATCTGAGCTATGCAGAGCTGTTAAAGCAGAGTGGGGAGAGGCCCAGAGGCCTTCCTGGTACCAGCTGCTGTCAGGCACTGGAAGTACCCCTGGTACTTGCTCCAGGAGTGCCGGCATCGCTGCCAGGTGCTCTCTGAGGCTCTGCTCCCAACTCCCTCAGTGCTTTGTGTCCCTCTGCCTGACCTGCTGACCCAGAGAGCCCATCTCTACCTCAGAGCTCTTGAAATACTAGCTGATGTTGTACCAGCTCAGCTGCTTATCCTAATGATGAAGGAGCAAACGGTGAAGGGCTTCTATGCTGCACTGCTGTTCTTTCCTGAGTTGACATCCCTCCTGATTGAAGCCTGTCTCCCTGCAGCACGGCCAGCACCAGCTGAGGCTGCTCCTGCTGCTGAACGGTACCGTGGGAGAGGAGAGGAACGTCACCTACAGCGCTCAGTGCAGCACTACCCGCGGGGATGAAATCATCGCTCCTCTCTTTGTTGGTGTGACCGAGTGCACAAAGGATTCCATGGCGGTGGGTGAGGGCGGTGCTGTGGGTCCTGCCGGGGGCCTTGGGGCAGGCTGGGGTCCCACGGAGCGGTGTCTCTGGGGAGGTCTGTTGGCTGCAGCCCTCCTCGGCACGGAGCTCTGCTCTTTGAGAGCCGTTCTGCGAGCAGCTGTGCCCAGCGCTGTGGTGCCATACCGTGCCTGGGGGGTGGGGGCTGCTGGCGCCGACTCCAGCTTTGGGGACGTGTAGCAGAGACTTCTCTTAGAAGCAGACAGTGGTTACAGCTTCATCTGAGGTAACTCCCGTGCTCTCTTTCCTCAGGTTACCTTCCCAGGACCAAGTCTCAGTGATGAGCACCTGGTAGGTGTCTCCCTGCTGGCAGAAGGTGTCTGTTCTGGACCCAAAGACAGCCTGTGGCCTTCAGGCTGGAGTAGCTACCGCTTGTTGGGGAGTCTAATGTGTAACCTCAGTGCAGATACATCGAATGCACAGCCTGTGCTGTGGTGGCCCAAAGTGCCCTGCTGCTGTGGGGCTGTGCTTTCCCTTCTAAGGGACCCCTCCTGCTCTGCAGGTTCAGGTGGCTGCGCTGGCTGGAACTCTGACAATTGATGATGGAATCAGGGTTCACCAGCTGAGCCTCGAGGAAGCCACGCAGCACGGCTACAGCTTTCTGACTGATGGACACCACCTGGTATTCCAGGCAGCCTTCACTGCCATTGGAGTTGTCTCCTACAAGGTAGGAGCGTGGAGCTCATGCTGAAGGGATGATGCAGCTTTTTCCGGGGCTGGAAGCCTTCCTCTGATGGAAGTGTTTGTGGGTTATGGCTAGAGCTGAGTTCATCTGGAGCTGTGCCTAATGGTATGAGCAGGCTGTTAGTTTGCAGAGTTACCTTGAGTTGTCTGGCCCTGCTCAGGGTGCACCTGCAGCAGCACGGTTCTGCTGGGGTTCTGCCTGTCCTTTGAGCAGAGCTTTCCTAAAGAGTGAGCGTGCAAAGCTCCACTTCCTTCCTGAAGACCAGCAGCCTCAGGTGGGCATTGCGTGGCTCTGCAGAGCTTCACCTGTGCTGCCTTCTGCACTGAGTGCCTTGCTCTGCATCCTGCCCTGCAGCACAACCACGAGGCGCTCTACACTGCGGCACTGAAGCTCACGTATGGCCCTCCTGAACACAGACTGACCGTGGAGTCAAGAATGCTTTGTGCTCCAGGTAATGTGTGGGAGAAGCTGCCTGCTCCTGCTTTGACAAGGATGTTCTGCTTCAACAAGGATGTTGTTGCAGGTTCGGTGCTTTGTAACACGACACACATGGCTGTTGCCATCCCAGCTTTCCCGGGGACCCTTATGGCTGTGGCTGTAGAAGATGAGACCATCCCAATGGACCAGCTCCAGGACAAAGCCATTACTCTCAACACAACAGGAGGGGTCAACCTGCTTGTCAGCAGGGGAGACCTGAAGTCTGCAGTGAGTTGATGTTCTGGGGTTGTGGGGGTGGCTGTGCTCACAGCTCTTTGGGCTTTGCTTGTTACGAAGCACACCATCTCTGACTGGATGGGTCCTGGGTTGGCCACGTGTGCTGTGACTGATCCAGGGTGGCTGTGGCCCAGATAAATGTCATCTCACTGGGTAGCAGATAAGCATCACCCTCAAAAGAAACTCAGACTTCATGAACTGTCCTTTGAGAGCAGCTGGAGGTTGCACTGCTGTGAGGTGGGCTGCTGTTGGAGATGCCTGGAGCAATGCAGGTCTTCTGCTCTTCATGCCATGTGGCTGCAGAGCAGACTGAACTGCTCCGTTGTAGGTGTTAAGGGCAACTCTTGCATTATGCTCCAGGAGAGTAACTTGTCTTCCAGCTACATGGGGAGAGCTGCCCCGGAGTTCAGTCCTACCTGTCCTCCTTGAAACTGACTTTTCATTTCCATGGGGAGACTGTGGCGATGGTGATGCGCCCGGAGTGCCCCTGTGACCAGCACGCACCAATAGGTCAGTTATGCCCTGCTCAGCTGGCAGACCCCAACTCTGCCCATTCTTGACCTGCTCCTTCCCAGGAAGTTCCTGTGGCCAAAATACAGCAGCTGTTTGGCAGACTGAGCTGTTGCTATTTGGGCATGACTCCTGTACCTCTGTTCCAGCTGCTGTATGCACTCAGGATGGGTACATGGATTTTGAAGTCCTTGCTGGCAGTACTACACCTCCGCTAGCCCTGGACACACTCAGGCTCAGAGATCCCATGTGCAAACCTGCCTTCAGGTCCCCCTCAAATGACAGGGCCTGGTTTCACGTCCCACTGAGAAGGTGTGGGACCAGGTACTGGGTGAGTTCCCACTGCTGGCAGGGGGGGCTTTGTGGGGGGAATGCCCTCAACTAATGCTGCTGTCGCTCCTCAGCTTGAAGGAGAGAAGATAATGTATGAGAATGAGGTGAGGGCGCTGCGGTCTGATCGTGTGCTGCACAGGATCTCAAGGGACAGTGAGTTCAGGTGTGTCAGGAAGTCTCTCTGGCTGAGACTTGGCTGTGGGTATGCTGTGCACAGGTGTGAGACTTGCTTCTTGTTCCCTGCCCAGGTTAACGGTGCTGTGTTCCTTCAGCAATGGTGATGCCTCCATCTCTGTAGGGGTTGAAAACCCTCCCCCCCTGGCTGCTTCCATGAACCAAGGCTCCCTCTCTTTAATTTTTCTAAGCTACCCAGGTAAGCCATCCCCAGGCTCAGGGCAGTAATTCATGCTTGAGATGAGAGGAAGGGTGTGCAAGTCTGGGTGTGTGGGCTTTGTGGGGCCCTACATGCTTCTCTTCCTCCTGCTGTGCTACTTGAGGTGGAGGAGCTGATTCTGGAGCTGAGTGCCTCTGGCTCCAGGAAGAGCTGCCAGCCAGCAGAGCAGCTGGCTTCAAAGCGCTTGGGTTTCTTCAGGACTACTGTTGTGCAGGAACTCACCTACCAAGGCTTTGGCTCTTGCAGAGGACTCGTACAGGCAGCCATACCGTGATGACCAGTACCCCATAGTGAGGTACCTCCAGCAGCCCATCTTCATGGAAGTGCAGGTCCTGAACCGCAATGACCCCAACCTCCATCTCCAGCTGGATGACTGTTGGGCAACAGCATCAGAAGATCCGAGCTCGCTTCCTCAGTGGAATATTGTTGTTGATGGGTGAGTGCCCCGCTGGAGGCACGCTGCCCTGTCGGCTGCGGGGTTTGGCTGCTTCTCCCCTCGCCCCTTCTCTCTGCATTCCCAATTGGAGGCATGGGGCAACAGGCCCTGCTTTGGGGGGTGCTGCTGGGCGCCGCTGCCTGGTGCCACGCATGGAGGCGTCCTGGAACTTGCAGGATGGCGCCTGTGCTTTGAACTGTAGCTTGCGGCTGGAAGCGGAGCAGCCTGGGCTGTAGGGAGGCGTCCTCCCGTAGCAGGGGGGTGTTGGTGTCTTAGAGGTCCCATCCCACCTCGGCCACTCTATGGCCTCTGCCCTACCACCGATGGGCTGCTTCTCCTCCCTGCAGGTGTGAGTACGACCAGGACAGCTACAGGACTGCGTTCCATGCTGTGGGCCGCGGCGTCAGCTATCCCAACTATCGCCAGAGGCTGGAAGTGAAGGCTTTTGCTTTCGTGTCGCACAAAGCCCTCCCCGGCCTGGTGAGTGCCGCTTATCGCTTACTGCACTCAGCAAGACCTCCCGTCTCCTGTAAGCGAGCGGCCACATCTGTTCTGTGCAGGTGTACTTCCACTGCAGCGCCCTCCTCTGCGACCGCTTCCAGCCGGACTCCCCCTTGTGCACAGCGAGGTGCCCCAGGCCGCCTAGGAGCAAGCGAGGTATCGCCCCGGCGCGCCCTGCGTCCTACGGTAGTGCCGACGCGCGGCACCGCGCCGCTCACTTCTCTCTCCCGTGCGCGGTTGCAGGCGGTGTGAGGCCGGGCGCCAGTTCCACGGCGAGCCTGCAGGGTCCGGTGCTCCTGGTGCCCCGCGGATGGGCGGCAGCTGGAGGTGAGGAGCGGCGCTGGCGTGCGCTGCCCGGCCGTGGGGGGCGGCCCCTCAGCGCCATGCTTTTCTGCTCCCCTTGCAGGGGACGCTGCGCTGAGCCGGGCGACGTGGGCTGCGGTGACTGCGGCTGCTGTTGGCGTTCTCTCTCTGGCGGCCGCGATGCTGTTATTTATGGCTCTTCTTAAATGCCTGAAAAGAAGAGCCCTGATGGTAAATGCGGTATATTAATGTTTGTTATCAAACTTGAATTAAAAATGTGGCTTTTCAGGTAAGAGATGTAGCTCTGGAGTTGGTCGTGTAGCTCCTTGGAGGTAAACGCAGGTGTCTCGGTGAATGGAGGCAGTGCTCCCCAGGTCTTCGGGCAGAGGAACCGAGCTGAAAACAGAAGAGAAGCCCCCAAAGCTTTAGGGCCTAAAGCTGGTGGCTGTTTCTTTGTCTCAGGAAAGCCGCGACTGCGAGAAAACAGCGGTGTGAAAGCAGCCCCTCTTCAGCTGCTCCTTCCCTCCCTTCGGAGAGGGGTTAAGCTGCTGCTTCGAGGTCAGCGCTGAGCACTGCGGCGTTCAGGTCTCCCCGTACTGCTCGGTAACGCAGTCGCCCCGCTGGCTTCAGAGCCGCGGGGCGGAGCAGTGCGATGCGGAACAGGCACCGCTCAGCTGAGCAGCGCCCTCCGAACGACGAGGTGTGAAGTGCACGGAGAATGGGAAGCGGGCGCTGAGACCCAGTGGGTGCGGGGTGGTGAGACTGCGAAGTGTCCCTTTGGAAGAGGTGGGCTGGGGGGAGGAAGATCCCGGTGTGAGGAAAAGGCGCGTATGTGACAGGAGAAGTAAAATGCGAGTGTAAATGCAGTGGGGTTCTCATCTGGAAGAGAAACTACACCTCCTCTTCCCTCCTTCCCTGTTTAAAGAGCACTTTTAGAAGGAAGTTTGTGGCAGTGGTTGGTGTTAGCTCTCCAGTAGTTCTGCTAATGCATTGCACACCTCAGTGCTAAGACTGCAGGAGGTGCCCGCTGTCCTTTAGGCTGTCACTTGGATCATTATACCACCTTTCCCCTCGAGCTTCAGAGAATGAGTGGGAGGCTCCTCCTCTCCCTGAGGAAATGCTTCTCAAACAGAAGCAAATGAAACTGGAGGTAGACCAGGTTTTAATCCAGGTTAAGGGTGGCTTGCAGGCAGCCCAGTAGGTTGAAGTGCTCTTTCTCCTGCAAGCCAAGAGCTGGGAGAGCACAACTGCTGCCTCTGTTTGGTGCCTCATCTGAAGGTGTGGCTGCTGCTTTTGTTGGGCTGTGTCTCCGTGCGACTGCTTGTGCCCAATTGCAGCACCTTGCTGGAAGCTGGCAGAGGCAAAACTAACTGAACTTGCTACAGGATTTCCTGAGCCTGCTATTGTGAGCAAGGCCAGGCTGTGAGCAGTGCTTTCACTTGTACAGCGTTGTTACTTTCTCTACCAATGCACTGATTTGAGAATAAACTCCTGCTTCTGGATGGCATAAGTGGAGAACATCAGCTCTGGCAATTGCCTTTCCCCACTAAACTAAATGGTGTTGGTCCCAATGGCTTTGGGTTAATGAGATTCTCCTTAAAACTGAACGTTTGGATTGTATTTGCTTTTAATCCAGTGAGAGAGCAGACAGCAGAGCAAAAGCGCTGGTCAGTGCCATGAGCCACTTCAGAATCTCCCATGTTCCAGCATCTCAAGGATGCTGTGCTGGACATCCTACTGCCCTGTGAGCAGAGCACAGAAGTGCTTGTAGTGGGCAGCTGGATAAGAAAGGTGTGCAGAGCTCTGCTGGGGCAAGGAGTAGTGAAGCTTTTCTTTAAGCTAAACTTGTTTCTTAGCATCACTACAGAATTATTCATTGTTGGTTTCAACTTCTTGTAAGTAGGTGGCGCAGTGCTGTGTGGGACTGGGTCTGTGATGCTGCCACAGCTTGGGGGGGGGGGAGAAGGCGTGGAGCGGAGCTCAGCTCCCACTGCCACTCCTTCACAATAAGCATTGCTGATGGGCTGACTATAATTCCTAAAAGGATTTGAGGCAGATCCTAACAGAGTGCTGCAATCCTTAATGGATGATAATCAAGGTTGTCTTGAGCAGGATTCCTTTTACCCTGACCTCTGTCATTGGATGCTCCCAAGGACCTGGCAGTGCCTGGAAGCCAGGGGGAGGCAGAGATGCTGGGTGCAGCCTGCTGTGGTGCAGGAGAGCTCGCAAGGATCCATCCTAGAGTACTTAGAACTGGCCAAGGTCAGCACCAGGTGTCTCTGAATTGTCCATCACTGGGAACCTAGAGAGGTGCCAGCTGACTGCCAGCCAGAGCAAAACCTCAGTACCTGTAGGCCTGTCGGACTCACCTCAGTGCTTGGAAAAAGGATGGAGAAAATTACCTTGGGAGGTTCTGAAGGACAGTGCTGTCTTTGGCCAGAGCCAGTGTGGGTTCACAGGGGAGGTAGTCTTTAACAAATGAATTTTCCTTCCATGGTGAAGTCACCTGTCCTGTTGGTGGAGGGAAGCCAGCTGCTGTTATCTTTAGGATTTCAGTAAAGCTTTCTATCCTGTATCCTTCTAGACAAACTGCCCAGCACTCAGCCCAAAATGTAATGAGGGGTTGGCCCTGGGGTTATGGTAAATGGGGACAGGGCTGGGGTCAAGGCCCCTCTGTGCTGCCACAGCGCTCCATTTTAGGGCTGCTTCTGTTGAACGCTTTCATCCACATCTTCGATGGAGTTTTGAAGGTGTCTCAGTAAGCCTGCCCCCAGATGGGGAGGAGCTGTTGGCTTCGTGGAGTACAGACAGCCTTGCAGGGAGCCAGGCACCACCAATGTGCAGTGTGACAAGCGGTGCTGCGTTCTGCGCTGTGCAGCCAGCCCTGGTGGCACAGCAGCCTGGGCCAAGGGATGCTGCTGAGCAGCCCTGCTGCTGGGGGTTTGGCTGCTGCAGGTGCTACCCACCAGTAGTGATAGCAAAAAACTGCATGCGTGCTCAAATGGTGTCTTTGTTCCATCTTCTCGATGGATTTCTCCTTCCCTATGTTACATAAACAGTACTACAGCCCTCTCTTTCCTTACAGAGAAACTCAATTTTGTTTTTGTCTTCCTGCTACCAACAGGAATTTTATGGAACATTCTATAGGGGAAAAGTTTTGAAATATCCACAGCAAATATTTTATTGAACAAGTGTGCTCCTGCTCGAAAGGAAAACCCTTAGGGAAGTTTTGAGGGCAACTCTTTATGCAACTCTTTACTTGAGAATAAATAAGAATAATGAGGCAAAAACAAACAGCACTCTATTAAACTCAGACAATTAGATAATGCTTAGAACTATGACAGCATTTTCGAAAATGGAAAAAGTTTAAACAAAGTGAGAGGTTACAACCAAGACACAGAACAGGCCACTTAAGCACCCAGAGCAGGGCAGAACAGAATGGCAGGCTGCAAGCTGCTGCAGTGAGGTGGCAGTGAGTGCAGGAAACCATCCCTGCAGCTGTACAGGTGTGCAAAAGCTTACACCACAATTAAGGTGTGATGAAACCTGCTTTCCTCTCACAACACACAGCATTAGTGTGGTATACTCACAATATTTTAACACGGGCTGGTAGCACTTAGAAATTTTTCACCTTTCAAAAGCATTTCTGATGTTCTGGGCTTTAACACTTATGTATGAAATGGCTAAACTGCTGCGCATGCGTTGCAAACAACAGTGCAGCCAGAGCTCCAGGAGCACAGGCAAACACTGCCCAGCCCTTCTCTTACCCAACTGCCCCCAACTCTGCTGTGACAGTTGCATCCCTCTCCCCAACTCTGCAGAACATTCCCTCGCTCACGCAGTGTCACGCTGTGCTGCTCAGCACGTGCTCCCACTATTGCTGTTACAGTGACAATGCACGATGCACGCCGGCTCTTTCAGCTCCCATATGAAGTGCACTGAGGTTGGATGCTTAACAAGTAAACGATTACATTGCAAAGGACAGACCTGCACAGCGGAGTGTTTGAAGATGGGCAGAATCCCACTATTTGTTCTTTCGTTTGTTGTCAGAGAAGTCCATGACAGACAGACTCTTCTGTGGCGAACTTCCATTAACTTCTTGCTTCCTCGCCTGGCTCCTGCACAGGAGAAAAGAACAGCTTTATGTCTGTTCTCCCCTAAGACTGCTGTCTAACTTTCTGCCAGAGCAGCTAAGCAACACGAGATGTAAGCCTGAGACTTCTGAACATCCGCTGCTGCTCTATGTGCCACAGCTCTCTGAAAAGGCACCGAACGCAAAAAGAGCGATCTGCCAGCACCTCTTTAACATCAAACTGTAATTTGTATGTAGGTTATCAGTACATCAGTACGTGCTGCAGGAGAGAGAAATCTTTCCTGGACCTGGTGGGCAAAGCGATGGGCCTGGCAGCACGCCTCGGAGGAGGGCTGCAAGTCCTGGAGGTGTGCAGACACACTGGGCTTGGCACCAGTCTTCTCTTCCTGAAGTACAACACCCTCACAGGAAACTGTGCATCCCTGAGAACCATGCAGAAATGCTGCTGTGATGAAGGACCAAACTAAGAAAGTCTCAGAGAGAGCAGCTGCAGCTTTTCTCCTTGCTCCCCCCTGTGCTTACGAGTGACCATCAGCCCTTCCTTGCTGTGAACGCACTGGCAGGCAGCAGGTGGCCCTCCAGCACAACCTGCCAGGACCACCCTCAGCCCAGCAGAGCACAGCTAAAGCACAGCTCCCTAAGCTGGCCTCCAAGCCCTGAGCTCCTGGCGCATGTGCAGACCTGACCTGCAATCCAGTACACGCGTAGCATCCAGAAAAACGACTCACTCCTACTAAAGCCACCCACGCTCTTCCCTTTATCAACTCGTGCTCCTATTCCAAAGCTACATTTCTGTCCATTTCTCTACAAATGCAGGTAAGCTGAGATAGCTGGGTACTGTGTTGTGCAGAAAGAACGCTGCTGCATCCTCTAGGCACACCTGAAAGCATGCTTTGAGGATGTTTAAATCAACATTAATTCTGAGATAAAGATAAATTTTGATGTTACAGTGTTAGCATATGCAGGTTTTTCAAGCTCAAAGGGAGGAGGTTTAAGGTTGGACATAAGAAAGCCTTTCAGAGTGAAGGTGGTGAGGCCCTGGCACAGGTTGCCCAGAGATGTGGTGGATGCTTCATGGCTGGAGACAGCCAAGGCCGGGCTGGGGGGCTCAGAGCACCTGATGGAGCTGTGCGTGTCCCTGCTCATGGCAGGCAGATGGATCGGATGGCCTTTAAAGGTCCCCTCTAACTCTAAGGATTCTGTGATTGTAACTCTCACCAAAATCCTTACTAATGATGAGATTTAATGTTGAAGCACCAAAGCAGCCAAAGATGCCCCAGCACCAAAAAACCATCCATTAAATGAACCAGAATTGGTTCACTGTTAAAATAAAGGCAGTAACCAAAGCAGCAGTGCAGGTGCAATTTGAAGTCAGGATGCAGAAGTCAGGGCTGTTACCTTGAGGCACACCAGCAATTGACCAGAGCTGAAAGAATGATGTAACAAACACTCAGCACTCCAGAAACTCCCAGTGAAAGCGCACCCAGGCCACAAAGCACACAGAGCAGGGCTACGCCCCCGATGGATATCACAACACCTAATAAAACAAGACAGAGAGTATCATTTAAACACGTTTATATACAACTGAGTTAGAAAAGCAGGTGTTCGACCACAACCCCAAAGTAAAAGCATTTGGGAAAATGGAATCAACCAGCTGATGGGGGAACAGCCAAGAGCCTGGCCCTAGCAGGACAGCACTGGAGGGCAAAGTAACAATGCCTTCCATAAAATACCAGAAACAAAAGCTTTGCGTGGCCAAGATAACTGGTTTTGCCGCAATCAGGGGTTCAGATTAGAAAGGCAATTAGGATTTCCTTTGGTACAGAATGCAGTTAATCAGATGACTGCTCTGAGGACTACACGCAGAAATCTTCAAATGCTTCAACTGGGACTCCAAAAAGAAGAAAAGAATAAGGAAAAGGTTTCTGCCTGAAAAGGGAGTACGTAGATTCATGCATACAATACCTTCCATGATTATCACACCAACACAAGCCATTATGACTGTCGTAATGACAAAGATGAGGAAAAATGCCACAGGAATAGTAGACACTGCAATGAACATCAGGAGCGATAAGGCAACAAAGGGATGGTCATCCAAATACAGGCCCAGGCGGGAGTTCATAAACGCAACGACCTGCGGAGGGAAGAACAGCGTTCAGCTGTATCTCATTGTAACTCCGCGGCCGCAGCTCGTCAGTGAGAAGCAGGGGAACACCTTTTGTAAGTCTGCAGGTGGAAACAAATCCCTTCTGTTAAAGCAGTTGTACACTGGAATTTCTGTGTAGAAGAGACATTTCTTTCCCTCTAAGCAAATACGTACTGTAGTTTATTTATGGAGCAGCACAAACATGTCACCAAACAGCCACTCTTCCACCTTAATGGCTATACTGGTAAGACAGAAGTGCAGAACAGTGGTCCCTTCATCTCGACTGCTGAAGATATGGGAGGGCTGCCCTTCCCCTGCACTCCTGAGCGTTTGCTCAAGAAAGAGAGCCCCAAGATTCCAAATAAAGGAAAAAAAGCATCACTGAGATAAACTGGGGCACTGCATCTCAAGAGCTGTAAAGATCCCAGCTTCGGAAGTGCGCCACAGACAGTTCTCCCAGTTCTCACGCAGACCTACGTTTGAGTTGCTGTGGATGGACTGCACGATGAAGTGCCATTGCT
Source organism: Lagopus leucura (assembly GCF_019238085.1). Taxonomy (NCBI): domain Eukaryota; kingdom Metazoa; phylum Chordata; class Aves; order Galliformes; family Phasianidae; genus Lagopus; species Lagopus leucura. The sequence continues at coordinate 36,134 of NW_024964715.1, forward strand.
TCTGCAGCTCCTGCAGCTCTTTAGACATGCTGGGACCTGCAGTGCCACTGCCAGCCCTCGGAGCCACCGACCTCCCCTGCAGCCACGGCCGGGCGGAGGCAGACTCGTGCAGGTGTTTCCTGAAAATAAAGGAAAAGTTTTTGCCAAAACAGAGACTATACATTTTGTTGTTAATGTCATTTGTAGCCTAAAATGTTAGGTTCACAAAGGAAACCTAACGCACAGGCCCTGAAAGCTCTTCTGGAACTCCCAAGGGCAGAAATAAGTATCCAGGTGCCCTACCTCCTTCCTTACAGCCCGGATATCCCTAATTGAACAATGCCTGCTTTCACAAAACCAGCTAACAGTCAGCAGAGCACTCTGACACTAAGCAGAACATCCTTTTCCTGCTTAACAAGTCCCACGCATCATTGTTATCCAGGTCAGCATGGGGGTCCTCTCCAGTACAGCACTCTGAACTGCAACTCAAAAAAAAACCAAGAAGAGGGCAATATGGGGTCACGAAGAGGAAGGCTGCTTACTTTGTGTCTGAGGGTTTTGAGACCTCCACCCAAAACCAATGAGCACACGCAAGGAGAGGGACGCTATGGAATGGTTTTGGGGGGAGAACTGAATGTTTGGACCGCTCAGGAAACCTTTTGCATAGGTAAGACCAGTGAGGTGTATCAGCTGAAGGGCTTTTGTTCAGGGGGGCATGGTTAGGGCAGGCATCATAAATTAAGAATGCCTGCATCCTAACACATCGGGGCTGTTGAGGGCGTTTCCGCATTGTGCACCACAACCGTGACCCGTTTAACTGCGGGGGGACAGCACTGCTGGTGAGAAGAGCTGGGGCTGTGCAGGTGGAGAAGAGAAGGCTGTGGGGAGAGCTGAGAACGGCCTTCAGTGTCTAAAGGGGAGCAAGAGGAGAGAAGGGGACAGACTCTTCAGCAGGGTCTGTGGTGACAGAGCAAGGGAAATGGCTTCAAACTTCAACAGGGAGGTTTAGGTTGGACATAAGGAAGTCCAACAGAAGTCTGTTACAGTGAGGGTGGTGAGGCCCTGGCACAGCTTGCCCAGAAATGTGGTGGATGCTTCATGGCTGGGGACAGCCAAGGCCGGGCTGGGTGGGCTCAGAGCACCTGATGGAGCTGTGCGTGTCCCTGCTCATGGCAGGCAGACGGATCGGATGGCCTTTAAAGGTCGCTTCCAGCTCTCAGTTCTCTGTAAGTCGGCTTTCCCTGCACAGCACACAACACTCCCGGGCCTCCAAACGCGGCCCGAGCGGAGCGCAGCAACGCCACACAGCAGCGGCGCCAACCGCCCCCAGACGCCAACTGCTGCGCCGGCTCCATCATGCAAGGACACCCAACGCCACGCTCGGCTTCTCTGAATTCTGAACACGTAACCACGGCGTCAACGTTACTTTTTAAATAATTTTATATTAACTGAGTAACGTACGATTTTATCTACGCTGCCGCTACATCCGCACCCCCGACACGGACGGTACCAAACGCCGAACTCGGCTTCCCGCCGCGCCGCCTCTTCCCCTTCCGCGCCGCGCAGCGCAGTGGGGGAACCCACGGCCCCC